>NW_020963009.1:0-26477 GCF_001444195.1 Xiphophorus couchianus
ACTTTTCTCTTTGATCATAGCAATTTTCTCTTTGATCATAGCAACTTTTGTCTTGATCAAAATATTATTGTCTTTGATCAGATCCATTTTTGTTTTTGATCATATCAGTTAGCTTTTCCCTTTGTTTTGAGCACTTTTCTCTTTGATCAAAGCAATTTGTGTTTGATCATAGCAATTTTCTTTGATCAAAACAATTTTGTTTTTGATCAATAATCTTTTGTTTGATCTAACCATTTAACCTTTCCATTTGATTTTGGCACTTTTCTCTTTGATCATAGCAATTTACTCTTTCATCATAGCAACTTTGTCTTTGATCAAAATATTTGTGTTTTTGATCTAACCATTTAACCTTTCCATTTGATTTTGGCAATTTTCTCTTTGATCATAGCACTTTTCTCTTTGATCATAGCAATTATCTCTTTCATCATAGCAACTTTGTCTTTGATCAAAATATTTTTGTTTTTGATCTAACCATTTAACCTTTCCATTTGATTTTGGCAAATTTCTCTTTGATCATAGCACTTTACTCTTTGATCATAGCAATTTTCTCTTTGATCATAGCAACTTTGTCTTTGATCAAAATATTTTGTCTTTGATCAAAACAGTTTTGTGTTTGATCAGATCCATTTTGTTTTTCATCATAGCAGTTAGCCTTTCCCTTTGTTTGAGCACTTTTCTCTTTTGATCATAGCAACTTTGTCTTTGATCAAAATATTTTTGCCTTTGATCAAAACAATTTTGTTTTTGATCAAAGAATTTTTGTTTTTATCTAACCATTTAACCTTTCCATTTGATTTTGGCAATTTTCTCTTTGATCATAGCACTTTTCTCTTTGATCTTAGCAATTTTCTCTTTCATCATAGCAATTTTGTCTTTGATCAAAGCATTTTTGTTTTTGATCAAAGCAGTTAGCTTTTCCCTTTGATTTTAGCACTTTTCTCTTTGATCATAGCAATTTTCTCTTTGATCATAGCAACTTTGTCTTTGATCAAAATATTTTTGTCTTTGATCAGATCCATTTTTGTTTTTGATCAGATCCATTTTTGTTTTTCATCATAGCAGTTAGCCTTTCCCTTTGTTTTGAACACTTTTCTCTTTGATCATAGCAATTTTCTCTTTCATCATAGCAACTTTGTCTTTGATCAAAGCATTTTTGTTTTTGATCAAAGAATTTTTGTTTTTAATCTAACCATTTAACCTTTCCATTTGATTTTGGCACTTTTCTCTTTGATCATAGCAATTTTGTCTTTGATCAAAAATTTTTGTCTTTGATCAAAACATTTTTGTGTTTGATCAGATCCATTTTTGTTTTTCATCATAGCAGTTAGCCTTTCCCTTTGTTTTCAGCAATTTTCTCGTTGATCAAAGCAACTTTGTCTTTGATCAAAATATTTTTGTCTTTGATCAAAACAATTTTGTTTTTGATCTAACCATTTAACCTTTCCATTTGATTTTGGCAATTTTCTCTTTGATCATAGCACTTTTCTCTTTCATCTTAGCAATTTTCTCTTTCATCATAGCAATTTTGTCTTTGATCAAAGCATTTTTGTTTTTGATCAAAGCAGTTAGCCTTTCCCTTTGATTTTAGCACTTTTCTCTTTGATCATAGCAATTTTCTCTTTGATCATAGCAACTTTGTCTTTGATCAAAATATTTTTGTCTTTGATCAAAACATTTTTGTGTTTGATCAGATCCATTTTTGTTTTTGATCATAGCAGTTAGCCTTTCCCTTTGTTTTCAGCACTTTTCTCGTTGATCATAGCAACTTTGTCTTTGATCAAAACAATTTTGTTTTTGATCAAAACAATTTTGTTTTTGATCATTTAACCTTTCCAATTGGTTTTTGGCAATTTTCTCTTTGATCATAGCACTTTTCTCTTTGATTTTAGCAATTTTCTCTTTCATCATAGCAATTTTGTCTTTGATCAAAGCATTTTTGTTTTTGATCAAAGCAGTTAGCTTTTCCCTTTGATTTTAGCACTTTTCTCTTTGATCATAGCAATTTTCTCTTTGATCATAGAAACTTTGTCTTTGATCAAAATATTATTGTCTTTGATCAGATCCATTTCTGTTTTTGATCATATCAGTTAGCCTTTTCCTTTGTTTTGAGCACTTTTCTCTTTGATCAAAGCAATTTTGTGTTTGATCATAGCAATTTTGTCTTTGATCAAAACAATTTTGTTTTTGATCAAATAATTTTTGTGTTTGATCTAACCATTTAACCTTTCCATTTGATTTTGGCACTTTTCTCTTTGATCATAGCAATTTTCTCTTTCATCATAGCAACTTTGTCTTTGATCAAAATATTTGTGTTTTTGATCTAACCATTTAACCATTCCATTTGATTTTGGCAATTTTCTATTTGATCATAGCAATTTTGTCTTTGATCAAAACAATTTTGTTTTTGATCATTTAACCTTTCCATTTGATTTTGGCAATTTTCTCTTTGATCATAGCACTTTTCTCTTTGATTTTAGCAATTTTCTCTTTCATCATAGCAATTTTGTCTTTGATCAAAGCATTTTTGTTTTTGATCAAAGCAGTTAGCTTTTCCCTTTGATTTTAGCACTTTTCTCTTTGATCATAGCAATTTTCTCTTTGATCATAGCAACTTTGTCTTTGATCAAAATATTATTGCTTTGATCAGATCCATTTTTGTTTTTGATCATATCAGTTAGCTTTCCCTTTGTTTTGGCACTTTTCTCTTGATCAAAGCAATTTTGTGTTGATCATAGCAATTTTGTCTTTGATCAAAACAATTGTGTTTTTGATCAAATAATCTTTGTGTTTGATCTAACCATTTAACCTTTCCATTTGAATTTGGCACTTTCTCTTTGATCATAGCAATTACTCTTTCATCATAGCAACTTTGTCTTTGATCAAAATATTGTGTTTTTTGATCTAACCATTTAACCTTTCCATTTGATTTGGCAATTTTCTCTTGATCATAGCACTTTTCTCTTTGATCATAGCAATTATCTCTTTCATCATAGCAACTTTGTCTTTGATCAAAATATTTTTGTTTTGATCTAACATTTAAACCTTTCCATTTGATTTTGGCAAATTTCTCTTTGATCATAGCACTTTACTCTTGATCATAGCAATTTTCTCTTTGATCATAGCAACTTTGTCTTTGATCAAAATATTTTTTGTCTTTGATCAAAACAGTTTTGTGTTTGATCAGATCCATTTTTGTTTTGTTCATCATAGAGCAGTTAGCCTTTCCCTTTGTTTTGAGCACTTTCTCTTTGATCATAGCAACTTTGTCTTTGATCAAAAATATTTTGCCTTTGATCAAAACAATTTGTTTTGATCAAAGAATTTTTGTTTTTATCTAACCATTAACCTTTCCATTTGATTTTGGCAATTTTCTCTTGATCATAGCACTTTTCTCTTTGATCTTAGCAATTTTCTCTTTCATCATAGCAATTTTGCTTTGATCAAAGCATTTTTTTTTTGATCAAAGCAGTTAGCTTTTCCCTTTGATTTTAGCACTTTCTCTTTGATCATAGCAATTTTCTTTGATCATAGCAACTTTGTTTTGATCAAAATATTTTTGTCTTTGATCAGATCCATTTTGTTTTGATCAGATCCATTTTGTTTTTCATCATAGCAGTTAGCCTTCCCTTTGTTTTGAACACTTTTCTCTTTGATCATAGCAATTTTCTCTTTCATCATAGCAACTTTGTCTTTGATCAAAGCATTTTGTTTTTGATCAAAGAATTTTGTTTTTAATCTAACCATTTAACCTTTCCATTTGATTTTGGCACTTTTCTCTTGATCATAGCAATTTTGTCTTTGATCAAAATATTTTTGTCTTTGATCAAAACATTTTTGTGTTTGATCAGATCCATTTTTGTTTTTCATCATAGCAGTTAGCCTTTCCCTTTGTTTCAGCAATTTTCTGTTGATCAAAGCAACTTTGTCTTTGATCAAAATATTTTGTCTTTGATCAAAACAATTTTGTTTTTGATCTAACCATTAACCTTTCCATTTGATTTGGCAATTTCTCTTTGATCATAGCAACTTTTCTCTTTCATCTTAGCAATTTTCTCTTTCATCATAGCAATTTTGTCTTTGATCAAAGCATTTTTGTTTTGATCAAAGCAGTTAGCTTTCCCTTTGATTTTAGCACTTTTCTCTTTGATCATAGCAATTTTCTCTTGATCATAGCAACTTGTCTTTGATCAAAAATTTTTGTCTTGATCAAAACATTTTGTGTTTGATCAGATCCATTTTGTTTTTGATCATAGCAGTTAGCCTTTCCCTTTGTTTCAGCACTTTTCTCGTTGATCATAGCAACTTTGTCTTGATCAAACAATTTGTTTTGATCAAAACAATTTTGTTTTTGATCAAAGAATTTTGTTTTTGATCTAACCATTTAACCTTTCCATTTGATTTGGCAATTTTCTCTTGATCATAGCACTTTCTCTTTGATCTTAGCAATTTTCTCTTTCATCATAGCAATTTTGTCTTTGATCAAAGCATTTTTGTTTTGATCAAAGCAGTTAGCCTTTCCCTTTGATTTACCACTTTCTCTTTGATCATAGCAATTTTCTCTTTGATCATAGCAACTTTGTCTTTGATCAAAATATTTTTGTCTTTGATCAAAACATTTTTGTGTTTGATCAGATCCATTTTGTTTTTGATCATAGCAATTAGCCTTTCCCTTTGTTTTGAGCACTTTTCTCTTTGATCATAGCAATTTGTCTTTGATCAAAACAATTTTCTTTGATCAAAGAATTTTTGTTTTAATCTAACCATTTAACCTTTCCATTTGATTTTGGCACTTTTCTCTTTGATCACAGCAATTTCTCTTGATCATAGCAACTTTGTCTTTGATCAAAATTTTGTCTTTGATCAAAACATTTTTGTGTTTGATCAGATCCATTTTTGTTCTTCATCATAGCAGTTAGCCTTTCCCTTGTTTTGAACACTTTTCTCTTTGATCATAGCAATTTTCTCTTTCATCATAGCAACTTTGTCTTTGATCAAAGCATTTTGTTTTGATCAAAGAATTTTTGTTTTAATCTAACCATTTAACTTTCCATTTGATTTGGCACTTTTCTTTTGATCATAGCAATTTTGTCTTGATCAAAATATTTTTGTCTTGATCAAAACATTTTGTGTTTGATCAGATCCATTTTTGTTTTTCATCATAGCAGTTAGCCTTTCCCTTTGTTTTCAGCAATTTTCTCGTTGATCAAAGCAACTTTGTCTTTGATCAAAACAATTTTGTTTTTGATCTAACCATTTAACCTTTCCATTTGATTTGGCAATTTCTCTTTGATCATAGCACTTTTCTCTTTCATCTTAGCAATTTTCTTTTCATCATAGCAATTTTGTCTTTGATCAAAGCATTTTGTTTTTGATCAAAGCAGTTAGCCTTTCCCTTTGATTTTAGCACTTTTCTCTTTGATCATAGCAATTTCTCTTGATCATAGCAACTTTGTCTTTGATCAAAATATTTTTGTCTTTGATCAAAACATTTTGTGTTTGATCAGATCCATTTTGTTTTTGATCATAGCAATTAGCCTTTCCTTTGTTTTGAGCACTTTCTCTTTGATCATAGCAATTTGTCTTTGATCAAAACAATTTTGTTTTGATCAAAGAATTTTTGTTTTTAATCTAACCATTAATCTTTCCATTTAATTTGGCACTTTTCTTTGATCACAGCAATTTTCTCTTTGATCATAGCAACTTTGTCTTGATCAAAATATTTTTGTCTTGATCAAAACATTTTGTGTTTGATCAGATCCATTTTTGTTTTTCATCATAGCAGTTAGCCTTTCCCTTTGTTTTGAACACTTTTCTCTTTGATCATAGCAATTTTCTCTTTCATCATAGCAACTTTGTCTTTGATCAAAGCATTTTGTTTTGATCAAAGCAGTTAGCCTTTCCCTTTGTTTTAGCACTTTTCTCTTTGATCATAGCAATTTTCTTTGATCATAGCAACTTTGTCTTTGATCAAATATGTGTTGTCTTTGATCAAACAGTTTTTGTGTTTGATCAGATCCATTTTGTTTTTCATCATAGCAGTTAGCCTTTCCCTTTGTATTGAGCAACTTTCTCTTTGATCATAGCATCTTTGTCTTTGATCAAAATATTTTTGTCTTTGATCAAAACAGTTTTGTGTTTGATCAGATCCATTTTTGTTTTTCATCATAGCAGTTAGCCTTTCCCTTTGTATTGAGCAACTTTCTCTTTGATCATAGCATCTTTGTCTTTGATCAAAACATTTTTGTGTTTGATCAAAGAATTTTGTTTTTGATCAAAGAATTTTTGTTTTTAATCTAACCATTTAACCTTTCCATTTGATTTTGGCACTTTTCTCTTTGATCACAGCAATTTTCTCTTTGATCATAGCAACTTTGTCTTTGATCAAAATATTTTTGTCTTTGATCAAAACATTTTGTGTTTGATCAGATCCATTTTTGTTTTCATCATAGCAGTTAGCCTTTCCTTGTTTTGAACACTTTCTCTTTGATCATAGCAATTTCTCTTTCATCATAGCAACTTTGTCTTTGATCAAAGCATTTTGTTTTTGATCAAAGAATTTTTGTTTTTGATCTAACCATTTAACTTTCCATTTGATTTGGCAATTTTCTCTTTGATCATAGCACTTTTCTCTTTGATCATAGCAATTTCTCTTTGATCATTGCAACTTTGTTTGATCAAAATATGTTTGTCTTGATCAAAACATTTTTGTGTTGATCAGATCCATTTTTTTTTTGATCATAGCAGTAGCCTTTCCCTTTGTTTGAGCACTTTTCTCTTGATCATAGCAACTTTGTCTTGATCAAAATATTTTGTCTTTGATCAAAACAATTTTGTTTTTGATCAAAGTTTTGTTTTAATCTAACCATTTAACCTTTCCTTTGATTTTGGCACTTTTCTCTTTGATCATAGCAATTGTCTTTGATCATAGCAACTTTGTCTTTGATCAAAATATTGTTTGTTTTGATCAGATCCATTTTGTTTTTTGATCATAGCAGTTGCCTTTCCCTTTGTTTTCAGCACTTTCTCGTTGATCATAGCAACTTTGTCTTTGATCAAAATTTTTGTCTTTGATCAAAACATTTTGTGTTTGATCAGATCCATTTTTTTTTTGATCATATCAGTTAGCCTTTCCCTTTGTTTTGAGCACTTTTCTCTTTCATCATAGCAATTGTCTTTGATCAAAGCATTTTTGTTTTTGATCAAAGAATTTTGTTTTGATCTAACCATTTAACCTTTCCATTGATTTTGGCAATTTTCTCTTTGATCATAGCACTTTTCTCTTTGATCATAGCAATTTTCTCTTTGATCATTGCAACTTTGTCTTTGATCAAAATATGTTTGTCTTTGATCAAAACATTTTTGTGTTTGATCAGATCCATTTTTGTTTTGATCATAGCAGTTAGCCTTTCCCTTTGTTTTCAGCACTTTTCTCTTTGATCATAGCAACTTTGTTTGATCAAAATATTTTTGTCTTTGATCAAAACAATTTTGTTTTTGATCAAAGAATTTTTGTTTTTAATCTAACCATTTAACCTTTCCATTTGATTTTGGCACTTTTCTCTTTGATCATAGCAACTTTGTCTTTGATCATAGCAACTTTGTTTGATCAAAATATGTTTGTCTTTGATCAGATCCTTTTGTTTTTGATCATAGCAGCAGTTTGCCTTTCCCTTTGTTTTCAGCATTTTCTCGTTGATCATAGCAACTTTGTCTTTGATTCAAAATATTTTGTCTTTGATCAAAACAATTTGTTTTTTGATCAAGAATTTTTGTTTTTGATCTAACCATTTAACCTTTCCATTTGATTTGGTATTTCTCTTTGATCATAGCTTTCTCTTTCATCTTAGCAATTTCTCTTTCATCATAGCAATTTTGTTCTTGATCAAAGCATTTTTGTTTTTGATCAAAGCAGTAGCCTTTCCTTTGATTTTAGCACTTTTCTCTTGATTATAGCAATTTTCTCTTTGATCATAGCAAACTTGTCTTTGATCAAAATATTTTTGTATTAGATCAAAATATTTTGTCTTGATCAGATCCATTTTTGTTTTTGATGATATCAGTTAGCCTTTTCCTTTGTTTGAGCACTTTTCTCTTGATCATAGCAATTTTGTCTTTGATCAAAACAATTTGGTTTTTGATCAAAGAATTTTTCTTTTTAATCTAACATTTAACCTTTCCATTTGATTTTGGACTTTTCTCTTTGATCATAGCAACTTTGTCTTTGATCAAAATATTTTTGTCTTTGATCAAAACATTTTTGTGTTTGATCGAATTCCATTTTTGTTTTTTGTCATAGCAAGCCTTTCCTTTGTTTGAGCACTTTCTTTCATCATAGCAATTTGTCTTTGATCAAAATATGTTTGTCTTTGATCAAAACATTTTTGTGTTTGATCAGATCCATTTTTTTTGTTTTCATATCAGTTAGCCTTTCCCTTTGTTTTGAGCACTTCTCTCTTTCATCATAGCAATTTTGTCTTTGATCAAAGCATTTTTGTTTTGATCAAAGCAGTTAGCCTTTCCCTTTGATTTTAGCACTTTTCTCGTTGATCATAGGCAACTTTGTCTTTGATCAAAATATTTTTGTCTTTGATCAAAACAATTTTGTTTTGATCAAAGATTTTTGTTTTGATCTAACCATTTAACCTTTCCATTTGATTTGGCACTTTTTCTTTGATCATAGCAATTTCTCTTCATCATAGCAACTTGTCTTTGATCAAAATATTTTGTTTTGATCTAACCATTTAACCTTTCCATTTGATTTTGGCAATTTTGTCTTTGATCATAGACTTTTCTTTGATCATAGCAATTATCTTTTCATCATAGCAACTTTGTCTTTGATCAAAATATTTTTGTTTTTGATCTAACCATTAACCTTTCCATTTGATTTTGGCAATTTTCTCTTGATCATAGCACTGTTCTCTTTGATCATAGCAATTTCTCTTTGATCTTAACAATTTTCTCTTTCATCATAGCAATTTTGTCTTTGATCAAAGCATTTTTGTTTCTGATCAAAGCAGTTAGCCTTTCCTTTGATTTAGCACTTTTCTCTTTGATCATAGCAACTTTGTCTTTGATCAAAATATGTTTGTCTTTGATCAAAACATTTTTGTGTTTGATCAGATCCATTTTTGTTTTGATCATATCAGTTAGCCTTTCCCTTTGTTTTCAGCACTTTTCTCGTTGATCATAGCAACTTTGTCTTTGATCAAAATTTTTGTCTTTGATCAAAACAATTTTGTTTTGATCAAAGAATTTTGTTTTTGATCTAACCATTTAACCTTTCCATTTGATTTTGGCACTTTTCTCTTTGATCATAGCAATTTTCTCTTTCATCATAGCAACTTTGTCTTTGATCAAAATATTTTTGTTTTTGATCTAACCATTTAACCTTTCCATTTGATTTTGGCAATTTTGTCTTTGATCATAGCACTTTTCTCTTTGATCATAGCAATTTTCTCTTTGATCATAGCAACTTTGTCTTTGATCAAAATATTTTTGTCTTTGATCAAAACATTTTTGTGTTTGATCAGATCCATTTTGGTTTTTTATCATAGCAATTAGCCTTTCCTTTGTTTTGAGCACTTTTCTCGTTGATCATAGCAACTTTGTCTTTGATCAAATATTTTGTCTTTGATCAAAACATTTTTGTGTTTGATCAGATCCATTTTTGTTTTTTATCATAGCATTAGCCTTTCCCTTTGTTTTGAGCACTTTTCTCTTTGATCATAGCAATTTTGTCTTTGATCAAAACAATTTTGTTTTTGATCAAAGAATTTTGTTTTTAATCTAACCATTTAACCTTTCCATTTGATTTTGGCACTTTTCTCTTTGATCACAGCAATTTTCTCTTTGATCATAGCAACTTTGTCTTTGATCAAAATATTTTTGTCTTTGATCAAAACATTTTTGTGTTTGATCAGATCCATTTTTGTTTTTCATCATAGCAGTTAGCCTTTCCCTTTGTTTTGAACACTTTTCTCTTTGATCATAGCAATTTCTCTTTCATCATAGCAACTTGTCTTTGATCAAAGCATTTTGTTTTTGATCAAAGAATTTTTGTTTTTGATCTAACCATTTAACCTTTCCATTTGATTTTGGCAATTTTCTCTTTGATCATAGCACTTTTCTCTTTGATCTTAGCAATTTTCTCTTTCATCATAGCAATTTTGTCTTTGATCAAAGCATTTTTGTTTTTGATCAAAGCAGTTAGCCTTTCCCTTTGATTTTAGCACCTTTCTCTTTGATCATAGCAATTTTCTCTTTGATCATTGCAACTTTGTCTTTGATCAAAATATGTTTGTCTTTGATCAAAACATTTTTGTGTTTGGTCAGATCCATTTTTGTTTTTGATCATAGCAGTTAGCCTTTCCCTTTGTTTTCAGCACTTTTCTCGTTGATCATAGCAACTTTGTCTTTGATCAAAATATTTTTGTCTTTGATCAAAACAATTTTGTGTTTGATCAGATCCATTTTTGTTTTTGATCATATCAGTTAGCCTTTCCCTTTGTTTTGAGCACTTTTCTCTTTCATCATAGCAACTTTGTCTTTGATCAAAGCATTTTGGTTTTTGATCAAAGAATTTTTGTTTTTGATCTAACCATTTAACCTTTCCATTTGATTTTGGCAATTTCTCTTTGATCATAGCACTTTTCTCTTTGATCATAGCAATTTTTCTCTTTGATCATTGCAACTTTGTCTTTGATCAAAATATGTTTGTCTTTGATCAAAACATTTTTGTGTTTGATCAGATCCATTTTTGTTTTTGATCATAGCAGTTAGCCTTTCCCTTTGTTTTCAGCACTTTTCTCTTTGATCATAGCAACTTTGTCTTTGATCAAAATATTTTTGTCTTTGATCAAAACAATTTTGTTTTTGATCAAAGAATTTTTGTTTTTAATCTAACCATTTAACCTTTCCATTTGATTTTGGCACTTTTCTCTTTGATCATAGCAACTTTGTCTTTGATCATAGCAACTTTGTCTTTGATCAAATAGTTTGTCTTTGATCAGATCCATTTTTGTTTTTGATCATAGCAGTTTGCCTTTCCCTTTGTTTTCAGCACTTTTTCGTTGATCATAGCAACTTTGTCTTTGATCAAAATTTTTGTCTTTGATCAAAACATTTTGTTTTTGATCAAAGAATTTTTGTTTTTGATCTAACCATTTAACCTTTCCATTTGATTTTGGTAATTTCTCATTGATCATAGCACTTTTTCTCTTTCATCTTAGCAATTTTCTCTTTCATCATAGCAATTTTGTCTTTGATCAAAGCATTTTTGTTTTTGATCAAAGCAGTTAGCCTTTCCCTTTGATTTTAGCACTTTTCTCTTTGATTATAGCAATTTTCTCTTGATCATAGCAACTTTGTCTTTGATCAAAATATTTTTGTCTTAGATCAAAAATTTTTGTCTTGATCAGATCCATTTTTGTTTTTGATGATATCAGTTAGCCTTTTCCTTTGTTTTGAGCACTTTCTCTTTGATCATAGCAATTTTGTCTTTGATCAAAACAATTTTGTTTTTGATCAAAGAATTTTTCTTTTTAATCTAACCATTTAACCTTTCCATTTGATTTTGGCACTTTTCTCTTTGATCATAGCAACTTTGTCTTTGATCAAAATATTTTTGTCTTTGATCAAAACATTTTTGTGTTTGATCGAATTCCATTTTTGTTTTTGATCATAGCAGTTAGCCTTTCCCTTTGTTTTGAGCACTTTTCTCTTTCATCATAGCAATTTTGTCTTTGATCAAAATATGTTTGTCTTTGATCAAAACATTTTTGTGTTTGATCAGATCCATTTTTGTTTTTGATCATATCAGTTAGCCTTTCCCTTTGTTTTGAGCACTTCTCTCTTTCATCATAGCAATTTTGTCTTTGATCAAAGCATTTTTGTTTTTGATCAAAGCAGTTAGCCTTTCCCTTGATTTAGCACTTTCTCGTTGATCATAGCAACTTTGTCTTGATCAAAATATTTTTGTCTTTGATCAAAACAATTTTGTTTTTGATCAAAGAATTTTTGTTTTTGATCTAACCATTTAACCTTTCCATTTGATTTTGGCACTTTTCTCTTTGATCATAGCAATTTTCTCTTTCATCATAGCAACTTTGTCTTTGATCAAAATATTTTTGTTTTTGATCTAACCATTTAACCTTTCCATTTGATTTGGAATTTTGTCTTGATCATAGCACTTTTCTCTTTGATCATAGCAATTATCTCTTTCATCATAGCAACTTTGTCTTTGATCAAAATATTTTTGTTTTTGATCTAACCATTTAACCTTTCCATTTGATTTGGCAATTTTCTCTTTGATCATAGCACTTTTTCTTTGATCATAGCAATTTTCTCTTTGATCTTAACAATTTTCTCTTTCTCATAGCAATTTTGTCTTTGATCAAAGCATTTTTGTTTCTGATCAAAGCAGTAGCCTTTCCCTTTGATTTTAGCACTTTCTCTTTGATCATAGCAATTTGTCTTTGATCAAAATAGTTTTGTCTTTGATCAAAACATTTTGGTGTTGATCAGATCCATTTTTGTTTTTGATCATATCAGTTAGCCTTTCCCTTTTTTTCAGCACTTTTCTCGTTGATCATAGCAACTTTGTCTTTGATCAAAATATTTTGTCTTTGATCAAAACAATTTTGTTTTTGATCAAAGAATTTTTGTTTTTGATCTAACCATTTAACCTTTCCATTTGATTTTGGCACTTTTCTCTTTGATCATAGCAATTTTCTCTTTCATCATAGCAACTTTGTCTTTGATCAAAATATTTTTGTTTTTGATCTAACCATTTAACCTTTCCATTTGATTTTGGCAATTTTGTCTTTGATCATAGCACTTTTCTCTTTGATCATAGCAATTTTCTCTTTGATCATAGCAACTTTGTCTTTGATCAAAATATTTTTGTCTTTGATCAAAACATTTTTGTGTTTGATCAGATCCATTTTTGTTTTTTATCATAGCAATTAGCCTTTCCCTTTGTTTTGAGCACTTTTCTCGTTGATCATAGCAACTTTGTCTTTGATCAAAATATTTTTGTCTTTGATCAAAACATTTTTGTGTTTGATCAGATCCATTTTTGTTTTTTATCATAGCAATTAGCCTTTCCCTTTGTTTTGAGCACTTTTATCTTTGATCATAGCAATTTTGTCTTTGATCAAAACAATTTTGTTTTTGATCAAAGAATTTTTGTTTTTAATCTAACCATTTAACCTTTCCATTTGATTTTGGCACTTTTCTCTTTGATCACAGCAATTTTCTCTTTGATCATAGCAACTTTGTCTTTGATCAAAATATTTTTGTCTTTGATCAAAACATTTTTGTGTTGATCAGATCCATTTTTGTTTTTCATCATAGCATTAGCCTTTCCCTTTGTTTTGAACACTTTTCTCTTTGATCATAGCAATTTTCTCTTTCATCATAGCAACTTGTCTTTGATCAAAGCATTTTTGTTTTTGATCAAAGAATTTTTGTTTTTGATCTAACCATTTAACCTTTCCATTTGATTTTGGCAATTTTCTCTTTGATCATAGCACTTTTCTCTTGATCTTAGCATTTTCTCTTCATCATAGCAATTTTGTCTTTGATCAAAGCATTTTTGTTTTTGATCAAAGCAGTTAGCTTTCCCTTTGATTTTAGCACCTTTCTCTTTGATCATAGCAATTTTCTCTTTGATCATTGCAACTTTGTCTTTGATCAAAATATGTTGTCTTTGATCAAAACATTTTGTGTTGGTCAGATCCATTTTGTTTTTGATCATAGCAGTTAGCCTTTCCCTTTGTGTTTCAGCACTTTTCTCTTTGATCATAGCAACTTTGTCTTTGATCAAAATATTTTGTCTTTGATCAAAACAATTTTGTTTTTGATCAAAGAATTTTTGTTTTTAATCTAACCATTTAACCTTTCCATTTGATTTTGGCACTTTTCTCTTTGATCATAGCAACTTTGTCTTGATCATAGCAACTTTGTCTTTGATCAAAATATGTTTGTCTTTGATCAGATCCATTTTTGTTTTGATCATAGCAGTTTGCCTTTCCCTTTGTTTCAGCACTTTTCTCGTTGATCATAGCAACTTTGTCTTTGATCAAAATATTTTTGTCTTTGATCAAAACAATTTTGTTTTTGATCAAAGAATTTTTGTTTTTGATCTAACCATTTAACCTTTCCATTTGATTTTGGTAATTTTCTCTTTGATCATAGCACTTTTCTCTTCATCTTAGCAATTTTCTCTTTCATCATAGCAATTTTGTCTTTGATCAAAGCATTTTTGTTTTTGATCAAAGCAGTTAGCCTTTCCCTTTGATTTTAGCACTTTTCTTTGATTAGCAATTTTCTCTTTGATCATAGCAACTTTGTCTTTGATCAAAATATTTTTGTCTTAGATCAAAATTTTTGTCTTTGATCAGATCCATTTTTGTTTTTGATGATATCAGTTAGCCTTTTCCTTTGTTTTGAGCATTTTCTCTTTGATCATAGCAATTTTGTCTTTGATCAAAACAATTTTTTTTTGATCAAAGAATTTTTTCTTTTTAATCTAACCATTTAACCTTTCCATTTGATTTTGGCACTTTTCTCTTTGATCATAGCAACTTTGTCTTTGATCAAAATATTTTTGTCTTTGATCAAAACATTTTTGTGTTTGATCGAATTCCATTTTTGTTTTTGATCATAGCAGTTAGCCTTTCCCTTTGTTTTGAGCACTTTTCTCTTTCATCATAGCAATTTTGTCTTTGATCAAAATATGTTTGTCTTTGATCAAAACATTTTTGTGTTTGATCAGATCCATTTTTGTTTTTGATCATATCAGTTAGCCTTTCCCTTTGTTTTGAGCACTTCTCTCTTTCATCATAGCAATTTTGTCTTTGATCAAAGCATTTTTGTTTTTGATCAAAGCAGTTAGCCTTTCCCTTTGATTTTAGCACTTTTCTCGTTGATCATAGCAACTTTGTCTTTGATCAAAATATTTTTGTCTTTGATCAAAACAATTTTGTTTTTGATCAAAGAATTTTTGTTTTTGATCTAACCATTTAACCTTTCCATTTGATTTGGCACTTTTCTCTTTGATCATAGCAATTTTCTCTTTCATCATAGCAACTTTGTCTTTGATCAAAATATTTTTGTTTTTGATCTAACCATTTAACCTTTCCATTTGATTTTGGCAATTTTGTCTTTGATCATAGCATTTTTCTCTTTGATCATAGCAATTATCTTTTCATCATAGCAACTTTGTCTTTGATCAAAATATTTGTTTTTGATCTAACCATTAACCTTTCCATTTGATTTTGGCATTTTCTCTTTGATCATAGCACTTTTCTCTTTGATCATAGCAATTTTTCTTTGATCTTAACAATTTTCTCTTTCATCATAGCAATTTTGTCTTTGATCAAAGCATTTTTGTTTCTGATCAAGCAGTTAGCCTTTCCCTTTGATTTAGCACTTTTCTCTTGATCATAGCAACTTTGTCTTTGATCAAAATATGTTTGTCTTTGATCAAAACATTTTTGTGTTTGATCAGATCCATTTTTGTTTTTGATCATATCAGTTAGCCTTTCCCTTTGTTTTCAGCACTTTTCTCGTTGATCATAGCAACTTTGTCTTTGATCAAAATATTTTTGGTTTTTGATCTAACCATTTAACCTTTCCATTTGATTTTGGCATTTTCTCTTTGATCATAGCAATTTTCTCTTTCATCATAGCAACTTTGTCTTTGATCAAAATATTTTTGTTTTTGATCTAACCATTTAACCTTTCCATTTGATTTTGGCACTTTTCTCTTTGATCATAGCAACTTTGTCTTTGATAATAGCAACTTTGTCTTTGATCAAAATATGTTTGTCTTTGATCAGATCCATTTTTGTTTTTGATCATAGCAGTTTGCCTTTCCCTTTGTTTTCAGCACTTTTCTCGTTGATCATAGCAACTTTGTCTTTGATCAAAATATTTTGTCTTTGATCAAAACATTTTGTTTTTGATCAAAGAATTTGTTTTTAATCTAACCATTTAACCTTTCCATTTGATTTTGGCACTTTTCTCTTTGATCATAGCAACTTTGTCTTTGATCATAGCAACTTTGTCTTGATCAAAATATGTTTGTCTTTGATCAGATCCATTTTTGTTTTTGATCATAGCAGTTTGCCTTTCCCTTTGTTTTCAGCACTTTTCTCGTTGATCACAGCAACTTTGTCTTTGATCAAAATATTTTGTCTTGATCAAAACAATTTTGTTTTTGATCAAAGCTTTTTGTTTTTGATCTAACCATTTAACCTTTCCATTTGATTTTGGTAATTTTCTCTTTGATCATAGCACTTTTCTTTCATCTTAGCAATTTTCTCTTTCATTAGCAACTTTGTCTTTGATCAAAGCATTTTGTTTTTGATCAAAGCAGTTAGCCTTCCCTTTGATTTTAGCACTTTTCTCTTTGATTATAGCAATTTCTTTGATCATAGCAACTTTGTCTTGATCAAAATATTTTTGTCTTAGATCAAAATATTTTGTCTTTGATCAGATCCATTTTTGTTTTTGATGATATCATTAGCCTTTTCCTTTGTTTTGAGCACTTTTCTCTTTGATCATAGCAATTTTGTCTTTGATCAAAACAATTTTGTTTTTGATCAAAGAATTTTTCTTTTTAATCTAACCATTTAACCTTTCATTTGATTTGGCACTTTTCTCTTTGATCATAGCAACTTTGTCTTTGATCAAATATTTTGTCTTTGATCAAAACATTTTTGTGTTTGATCGAATTCCATTTTTGTTGTTGATCATAGCAGTTAGCCTTTCCCTTTGTTTTGAGCACTTTTCTCTTTCATCATAGCAATTTTGTCTTTGATCAAAGCATTTTTGTTTTTGATCAAAGCAGTTTGCCTTTCCCTTTGATTTTAGCACTTTTCTCTTTGATCATAGCAACTTGTCTTTGATCAAATATGTTTGTCTTTGATCAAAACATTTTTGTGTTTGATCAGATCCATTTTTGTTTTTGATCATATCAGTTAGCCTTTCCCTTTGTTTCAGCACTTTTCTCGTTGATCATAGCAACTTTGTCTTTGATCAAAATATTTTGTCTTTGATCAAAACAATTTTGTTTTTGATCAAAGAATTTTTGTTTTTGATCTAACCATTTAACCTTTCCATTTGATTTTGGCAATTTTCTCTTTGATCATAGCACTTTTCTCTTTGATCTTCGCAATTTTCTCTTTCATCATAGCAATTTTGTCTTTGATCAAAGCATTTTTGTTTTTGATCAAAGCAGTTAGCCTTTCCCTTTGATTTTAGCACCTTTCTCTTTGATCATAGCAATTTTCTCTTTGATCATAGCACTTTTCTCTTTGATCATAGCAATTTTCTCTTTGATCTTAGCAATTTTCTCTTTCATCATAGCAATTTTCTCTTTGATCACAGCAATTTTCTCTTTGATCATAGCAACTTTGTCTTTGATCAAAATATTTTTGTCTTTGATCAAAACATTTTTGTGTTTGATCAGATCCATTTTTGTTTTTCATCATAGCAGTTAGCCTTTCCCTTTGTTTTGAACACTTTTCTCTTTGATCATAGCAATTTTCTCTGTGATCATAGCAACTTTGTCTTTGATCAAAATATTTTTGTCTTTGATCAAAACAATTTTGTTTTTGATCAAAGATTTTGTTTTTGATCTAACCATTTAACCTTTCCATTTGATTTTGGCAATTTTCTCTTTGATCATAGCACTTTCTCTTTGATCTTCGCAATTTTTCTCTTTCATCATAGCAATTTTGTCTTTGATCAAGCATTTTGTTTTTGATCAAAGCAGTTAGCCTTTCCCTTTGATTTTAGCACCTTTCTCTTTGATCATAGCAATTTTCTCTTTGATCATAGCACTTTTCTCTTTGATCATAGCAATTTTCTCTTTGATCTTAGCAATTTTCTCTTTCATCATAGCAATTTTGTCTTTGATCAAAGCATTTTTGTTTTTGATCAAAGCAGTTAGCCTTTCCCTTTGATTTTAGCACTTTTCTCTTTGATCATAGCAACTTTGTCTTTGATCAAATATGTTTGTCTTTGATCAAAACATTTTTGTGTTTGATCAGATCCATTTTTGTTTTTGATCATATCAGTTAGCCTTTCCCTTTGTTTTCAGCACTTTTCTCGTTGATCATAGCAACTTTGTCTTTGATAAATATTTTTGTCTTTGATCAAAACATTTTGTGTTTGATCAGATCCATTTTTGTTTTTTATCATAGCAATTAGCCTTTCCCTTTGTTTTTGAGCACTTTTCTCTTTGATCATAGCAATTTTGTCTTTGATCAAAACAATTTTGTTTTTGATCAAAGAATTTTTGTTTTTAATCTAACCATTTAACCTTTCCATTTGATTTGGCACTTTTCTCTTTGATCACAGCAATTTTCTCTTTGATCATAGCAACTTTGTCTTTGATCAAAATATTTTTGTCTTTGATCAAACATTTTTGTGTGTTGATCAGATCCATTTTTGTTTTCATCATAGCAGTTAGCCTTTCCCTTTGTTTTGAACACTTTTCTCTTTGATCATAGCAATTTCTTCTTTCATCATAGCACTTTGTCTTTGATCAAAGCATTTTTGTTTTTGATCAAAGAATTTTGTTTTTTGATCTAACCATTTAACCTTTCCATTTGATTTTGGCAATTTTCTCTTTGATCATAGCACTTTTCTCTTTGATCTTAGCAATTTTCTCTTCATCATAGCAATTTTGTCTTTGATCAAAGCATTTTTGTTTTTGATCAAAGCAGTTAGCCTTTCCCTTTGATTTTAGCACCTTTCTCTTTGATCATAGCAATTTTCTCTTTGATCATTGCAACTTTGTCTTTGATCAAAATATGTTTGTCTTTGATCAAAACATTTTTGTGTTTGATCAGATCCATTTTTGTTTTTGATCATAGCAGTTAGCCTTTCCCTTTGTTTTCAGCACTTTTCTCTTTGATCATAGCAACTTTGTCTTTGATCAAAATATTTTTGTCTTTGATCAAAACATTTTTGTGTTTGATCAGATCCATTTTTGTTTTTTATCATAGCAATTAGCCTTTCCCTTTGTTTGAGCACTTTCTCTTTGATCATAGCAATTTTGTCTTTGATCAAAACAATTTTGTTTTTGATCAAAGAATTTTTGTTTTTAATCTAACCATTTAACCTTTCCATTTGATTTTGGCACTTTTCTCTTTGATCATAGCAACTTTGTCTTTGATCATAGCAACTTTGTCTTTGATCAAAATATGTTTGTCTTTGATCAGATCCATTTTTGTTTTTGATCATAGCAGTTTGCCTTTCCCTTTGTTTTCAGCACTTTTCTCGTTGATCATAGCAACTTTGTCTTTGATCAAAATATTTTTGTCTTTGATCAAAACAATTTTGTTTTTGATCAAAGAATTTTTGTTTTTGATTTAACCATTTAACCTTTCCATTTGATTTTGGTAATTTTCTCTTTGATCATAGCACTTTTCTCTTTCATCTTAGCAATTTTCTCTTTCATCATAGCAATTTTGTTTTTGATCAAAGCATTTTTGTTTTTGATCAAAGCAGTTAGCCTTTCCCTTTGATTTTAGCACTTTTCTCTTTGATTATAGCAATTTTCTCTTTGATCATAGCAACTTTGTCTTTGATCAAAATATTTTTGTCTTAGATCAAAATATTTTGTCTTTGATCAGATCCATTTTTGTTTTTGATGATATCAGTTAGCCTTTTCCTTGTTTTGAGCACTTTTCTCTTTGATCATAGCAATTTTGTCTTTGATCAAAACAATTTTGTTTTTGATCAAAGAATTTTTCTTTTAATCTAACCATTTAACCTTTCCATTTGATTTTGGCATTTTCTCTTTGATCATAGCAACTTTGTCTTTGATCAAAATATTTTTGTCTTTGATCAAAACATTTTTGTGTTTGATCGAATTCCATTTTTGTTTTTGATCATAGCAGTTAGCCTTTCCCTTTGTTTTGAGCACTTTTTCTTTCATCATAGCAATTTTGTCTTTGATCAAAGCATTTTTGTTTTTGATCAAGCAGTTAGCCTTTCCCTTTGATTTTAGCACTTTTCTCTTTGATCATAGCAACTTTGTCTTTGATCAAAATATGTTTGTCTTTGATCAAAACATTTTGTGTTTGATCAGATCCATTTGTTTTTGATCATATCAGTTAGCCTTTCCCTTTGTTTTCAGCACTTTTCTCGTTGATCATAGCAACTTTGTCTTTGATCAAAATATTTTTGTCTTTGATCAAAACAATTTTGTTTTTGATCAAATAATTTTTGTTTTGATCTAACCATTTAACCTTTCCATTTGATTTTGGCACTTTTCTCTTTGATGATAGCAATTTTCTCTTTCATCATAGCAACTTTGTCTTTGATCAAAATATTTTTTGTTTTTGATCTACCATTTAACCTTTCCATTTGATTTTGGCAATTTTGTCTTTGATCATAGCACTTTCTCTTTGATCATAGCATTATCTCTTTCATCATAGCAACTTTGTCTTTGATCAAAATATTTTTGTTTTTGATCTAACCATTTACCTTTCCATTTGATTTTGGCAATTTTCTCTTTGATCATAGCACTTTTCTCTTTGATCATAGCAATTTTCTCTTTGATCTTAACAATTTTCCTTTCATCATAGCAATTTTGTCTTTGATCAAAGCATTTTGTTTCTGATCAAAGCAGTTAGCCTTCCCTTTGATTTTAGCACTTTTCTCTTTGATCATAGCAACTTGTCTTTGATCAAAATATGTTTGTCTTTGATCAAACATTTTTGTTTTGATCAGATCCATTTTTGTTTTGGTCATAGCAGTTAGCCTTTCCCTTGTTTTCAGCACTTTTCTCGTTGATCATAGCAACTTTGTCTTTGATCAAAACAATTTTGTTTTTGATCAAGAATTTTTCTTTTTAATCTAACCATTTACCTTTCCATTTGATTTTGGCACTTTCTCTTTGATCATAGCAACTTTGTCTTTGATCAAAATATTTTTGTCTTTGATCAAACAATTTGTTTTTTTGATCAAAGAATTTTTTGTTTTTAATCTAACCATTTACCTTTCCATTTGATTTTGGCACTTTTCTTTGATCATAGCAACTTTGTCTTTGATCATAGCAACTTTGTCTTTGATCAAAATAGTTTGTCTTGATCAGATCCATTTTTGTTTTTGATCATAGCAGTTTGCCTTCCCTTTGTTTTCAGCACTTTTCTCTCGTTGATCATAGCAACTTTGTCTTTGATCAAATATTTTTGTCTTTGATCAAAACAATTTTTGTTTTTGATCAAAGAATTTTTGGTTTTTGATCTAACCTTTAACCTTTCCATTTGATTTTGTTACTTTTCTCTTTGATCATAGCACTTTTCTCTTTCATCTTAGCAATTTTCTCTTTCATAGCAATTTTGTCTTGATCAAAGCATTTTTGTTTTTGATCAAAGCAGTTAGCCTTTCCCTTTGATTTTAGCACTTTTCTCTTTGTTTTTCAGCACTTTTCTTCGTTGATCATAGCAACTTTGTCTTTGATCAAAATATTTTTTGTCTTTGATCAAACATTTTGTTTTTGATCAAAGAATTTTTGTTTTTGATCTAACCATTTAACCTTTCCATTTGATTTTGGCAATTTTCTCTTTGATCATAGCACTTTTTCTCTTCATCTTAGCAATTTTTCTCTTTCTTCATCATAGCAATTTTGTCTTTGATCAAAGCATTTTTGTTTTTGATCAAAGCAGTTAGCCTTTCCCTTTGATTTTAGCACTTTTCTCTTTGATTATAGCAATTTTCTCTTTGATCATAGCAACTTTGTCTTTGATCAAAATATTTTTGTCTTAGATCAAAATAATTTTGTCTTTGATCAGATCCATTTTTGTTTTTGATGATATCAGTTAGCCTTTTCCTTTGTTTTGAGTACTTTTCTCTTTGATCATAGCAATTTTGTCTTTGATCAAAACAATTTTGTCTTTGATCAAAACAATTTTGTTTTTGATCAAAGAATTTTTGTTTTTGATCTAACCATTTAACCTTTCCATTTGATTTTGGCAATTTTCTCTTTGATCATAGCACTTTTCTCTTTGATCTTAGCAATTTTCTCTTTCATCATAGCAATTTTGTCTTTGATCAAAGCATTTTTGTTTTTGATCAAAGCAGTTAGCCTTTCCCTTTGATTTTTACACCTTTCTCTTTGATCATAGCAATTTTCTCTTTGATCATTGCAACTTTGTCTTTGATCAAAATATGTTTGTCTTTGATCAAAACATTTTTGTGTTTGATCAGATCCATTTTTTGTTTTTGATCATAAGTTAGCCTTTCCCTTTGTTTTCAGCACTTTTCTCTTTGATCATAGCAACTTTGTCTTTGATCAAAATATTTTTGTCTTTGATCAAAACAATTTTTTGTTTTGATCAAAGATTTTTGTTTTTAATCTAACCATTTAACCTTTCCATTTGATTTTGGCACTTTTCTCTTTGATCATAGCAACTTTGTCTTTGATCATAGCAATTTGTCTTTGATCAAAATATGTTTGTCTTTGATCAGATCCATTTTTGTTTTTGATCATAGCAGTTTGCCTTTCCCTTTGTTTTTCAGCACTTTTCTCGTTGATCATAGCAACTTTGTCTTTGATCAAAATATTTTTGTCTTTGATCAAAACAATTTTGTTTTTGATCAAAGAATTTTTGTTTTTGATCTAACCATTTAACCTTTCCATTTGATTTTGGTAATTTCTCTTTGATCATAGCACTTTTCTCTTTCATCTTAGCCTTTTCTCTTTCATCATAGCAATTTTTCTCTTTGATCAAAGCATTTTTGTTTTTGATCAAAGCAGTTAGCCTTTCCCTTTGATTTTAGCACTTTTCTCTTTGATTATAGCAATTTTCTCTTTGATCATAGCAACTTTGTCTTTGATCAAAATATTTTTGTCTTAGATCAAAATATTTTTGTCTTTGATCAGATCCATTTTTGTTTTTGATGATATCAGTTAGCCTTTTCCTTTGTTTTGAGTACTTTTCTTCTTTGATCATAGCATTTTGTCTTTGATCAAAACAATTTTGTTTTTGATCAAAGATTTTTCTTTTGAATTCTAACCATTTAACCTTTCCATTTGATTTTGGCACTTTCTCTTTGATCATAGCACTTTGTCTTTATCAAAATATTTTTTGTCTTTGATCAAAACGTTTGTGTTTGATCGATTCCATTTTTGTTTTGATCATAGCAGTTAGCCTTTCCCTTTGTTTTTGAGCACTTTTCTCTTTCATCATATAGCAATTTTGTCTTTGATCAAGCATTTTTGTTTTTGATCAAACAGTTAGCCTTTCCCTTTGATTTTACCACTTTTCTCTTTGATCATAGCAACTTTGTCTTTGATCAAATATTTTTGTCTTTGATCAAAACATTTTTGTGTTTTGATCAGATCCATTTTTGTTTTTGATCATAGCAATTAGCCTTTCCCTTTGTTTTGCACTTTTCTCTTTGATCATAGCAACTTTGTCTTTGATCAAAATATTTTTGTCTTTGATCAAAACAATTTTGTTTTTTCAAAGAATTTTTGTTTTTAATCTAACCATTTAACCTTCCATTTGATTTTGGCACTTTTCTCTTTGATCATAGCAACTTTGTCTTTGATCATAGCAACTTTGTCTTTGATCAAAATATGTTTGTCTTTGATCAGATCCATTTTTGTTTTTGATCATAGCAGTTTGCCTTTCCCTTTGTTTTCAGCACTTTTCTCGTTGATCATAGCAACTTTGTCTTTGATCAAATATTTTTGTCTTTGATCAAAACAATTTTGTTTTTGATCAAGAATTTTTGTTTTTGATCTAACCATTTAACCTTTCCATTTGATTTTGGTAATTTTCTCTCTTTGATCATAGCACTTTTCTCTTTCATCTTAGCAATTTTCTCTTTCATCATAGCAATTTTGTCTTTGATCAAAGCATTTTTGTTTTTGATCAAAGCAGTTAGCCTTTCCCTTTGATTTTAGCACTTTTCTCTTTGATTATAGCAATTTTCTCTTTGATCATAGCAACTATGTCTTTGATCAAAATATTTTTGTCTTAGATCAAAATATTTTTGTCTTTGATCAGATCCATTTTTGTTTTGATGATATCAGTTAGCCTTTTCCTTTTTGTTTTGAGCACTTTTCTCTTTGATCATAGCAATTTTTGTCTTTGATCAAAACAATTTTGTTTTTGATCAAAGAATTTTTCTTTTTAATCTAACCATTTAACCTTTCCATTTGATTTTGGCACTTTTCTCTTTGATCATAGCAACTTTGTCTTTGATCAAAATATTTTTGTCTTTGATCAAAACATTTTTGTGTTTGATCAGATCCATTTTTGTTTTTGATCATAGCAGTTAGCCTTTCCCTTTGTTTTGAGCACTTTTCTCTTTCATCATAGCAATTTTGTCTTTGATCAAAGCATTTTTGTTTTTCATCAAAGCAGTTAGCCTTTCCCTTTGATTTTAGCACTTTTCTCTTTGATCATAGCAACTTTGTCTTTGATCAAAATATGTTTGGTCTTTGATCAAAACATTTTTGTTTTTGATCATAGCAGTTAGCCTTTCCCTTTGTTTCAGCACTTTTCTCTTTGATCATAGCAACTTTGTCTTTGATCAAAATATTTTTGTCTTTGATCAAAACAATTTTGTTTTTGATCAAAGAATTTTTGTTTTTAATCTAACCATTTAACCTTTCCATTTGATTTTGGCACTTTTCTCTTTGATCATAGCAACTTTGTCTTTGATCATAGCAACTTTGTCTTTGATCAAAATATGTTTGTCTTTGATCAGATCCATTTTTGTTTTTGATCATAGCAGTTTGCCTTTCCCTTTGTTTTCAGCACTTTTCTCGTTGATCATAGCAACTTTGTCTTTGATCAAAATATTTTTGTCTTTGATCAAAACAATTTTGTTTTTGATCAAAGAATTTTTGTTTTTGATCTAACCATTTAACCTTTCCATTTGATTTTGGTAATTTCTCTTTGATCATAGCACTTTTCTCTTCATCTTAGCAATTTTCTCTTTCATCATAGCATTTTGTCTTTGATCAAAGCATTTTGTTTTTGATCAAAGCAGTTAGCCTTTCCCTTTGATTTTAGCACTTTCTCTTTGATTATAGCAATTTTCTCTTTGATCATAGCAACTTTGTCTTTGATCAAAATATTTTTGTCTTAGATCAAATATTTTTGTCTTTGATCAGATCCATTTTTGTTTTTGATGATATCAGTTAGCCTTTTCCTTTGTTTTGAGCACTTTTCTCTTTGATCATAGCAATTTTGTCTTTGATCAAAACAATTTTGTTTTTGATCAAAGAATTTTTCTTTTTAATCTAACCATTTAACCTTTCCATTTGATTTTGGCACTTTTCTCTTTGATCATAGCAACTTTGTCTTTGATCAAAATATTTTTGTCTTTGATCAAAACATTTTTGTGTTTGATCGAATTCCATTTTTGTTTTTGATCATAGCAGTTAGCCTTTCCCTTTGTTTTGAGCACTTTTCTCTTTCATCATAGCAATTTTGTCTTTGATCAAAGCATTTTTGTTTTTGATCAAAGCAGTTCCTTTCCCTTTGATTTTAGCACTTTTCTCTTTGATCATAGCAACTTTTCTTTGATCAAAATATGTTTGTCTTTGATCAAAACATTTTTGTGTTTGATCAGATCCATTTTTGTTTTTGATCATATCAGTTAGCCTTTCCTTCCCTTGTTTTCAGCACTTTTCTCGTTGATCATAGCAACTTTGTCTTTGATCAAAATATTTTTGTCTTTGATCAAACAATTTTTTTTTTGATCAAAGAATTTTGTTTTTGATCTAACCATTTAACCTTTCCATTTGATTTTGGCACTTTTCTCTTTGATCATAGCAATTTTCTCTTTCATCATAGCAAACTTTTCTTTGATCAAATATTTTTGTTTTTTGATCTAACCATTTAACCTTTCCATTTGATTTTGGCAATTTTGTCTTTGATCATAGCACTTTTCTCTTTGATCATAGCAATTATCTCTTTCATCATAGCAACTTTGTCTTGATCAAAATATTTTTGTTTTTTGATCTAACCATTTAACCTTTCCATTTGATTTTGGCAATTTTCTCTTTGATCATAGCACTTTTCTCTTTGATCTTAGCAATTTTCTCTTTGATCTTAACAATTTTCTCTTTCATCATAGCATTTTGTCTTTGATCAAAGCATTTTTGTTTCTGATCAAAGCAGTTAGCCTTTCCCTTTGATTTTAGCACTTTTCTCTTTGATCATAGCAACTTTGTCTTTGATCAAATATGTTTGTCTTTGATCAAAACATTTTTGTGTTTGATCAGATCCATTTTTGTTTTTGTCATAGCAGTTAGCCTTTCCCTTTGTTTTCAGCACTTTCTCGTTGATCATAGCAACTTTGTCTTTGATCAAAATATTTTTGTCTTTGATCAAACAATTTTGTTTTGATCAAAGAATTTTTGTTTTTGATCTAACCATTTAACCTTTCCATTTGATTTTGGCAATTTTCTCTTTGATCATAGCACTTTTCTC
>NW_020963009.1:26577-48697 GCF_001444195.1 Xiphophorus couchianus
GCAACTTTGTCTTTGATCAAAATATTTTTGTCTTTGATCAAAACATTTTTGTGTTTGATCAGATCCATTTTTGTTTTTCATCATAGCAGTTAGCCTTTCCCTTTGTTTTGAACACTTTTCTCTTTGATCATAGCAATTTTCTCTTTCATCATAGCAGCTTTGTCTTTGATCAAAGCATTTTTTTTTTTTGATCAAAGAATTTTTGTTTTTGATCTAACCATTTAACCTTTCCATTTGATTTTGGCAATTTTCTCTTGATCATAGCACTTTTCTCTTTGATCTTAGCAATTTTCTCTTTCATCATAGCAATTTTGTCTTTGATCAAAGCATTTTTGTTTTGATCAAAGCAGTTAGCCTTTCCCTTTGATTTTAGCACCTTTCTCTTTGATCATAGCAATTTTCTCTTTGATCAGATCCATTTTTGTTTTTGATCATAGCAGTTAGCCTTTCCCTTTGTTTCAGCACTTTTCTCTTTGATCATAGCAACTTTGTCTTTGATCAAAATATTTTGTCTTTGATCAAAACAATTTTGTTTTTGATCAAAGAATTTTTGTTTTTAATCTAACCATTTAACCTTTCCATTTGATTTTGGCACTTTTCTCTTTGATCATAGCAACTTTGTCTTTGATCATAGCAACTTTGTCTTTGATCAAAATATGTTGTCTTTGATCAGATCCATTTTTGTTTTTGATCATAGCAGTTTGCCTTTCCCTTTGTTTTCAGCACTTTTCTCGTTGATCATAGCAACTTTGTCTTTGATCAAAATATTTTGTCTTTGATCAAACAATTTGTTTTGATCAAAGAATTTTTGTTTTTGATCTAACCATTTAACCTTTCCATTTGATTTTGGCACTTTTCTCTTTGATCATAGCACTTTTCTCTTTCATCAGCAATTTTCTCTTTCATAGCATTTTTCTTTGATCAAAGATTTTTGTTTTTGATCAAGCAGTTAGCC
Organism: Xiphophorus couchianus; assembly: GCF_001444195.1. Classification (NCBI taxonomy): domain Eukaryota; kingdom Metazoa; phylum Chordata; class Actinopteri; order Cyprinodontiformes; family Poeciliidae; genus Xiphophorus; species Xiphophorus couchianus. Next base: position 27,533 of record NW_020963009.1, read on the forward strand.
TTTCCCTTTGATTTTAGCACTTTTCTCTTGATTAGCAATTTTCTCTTTGATCATAGCAACTTTGTCTTTGATCAAAATATTTTTGTCTTAGATCAAAATATTTTGTCTTTGATTCAGATCCATTTTTGTTTTTGATGATATCAGTTAGCCTTTTCCTTTGTTTTGAGTACTTTTCTCTTTGATCATAGCATTTTTGTCTTTGATCAAACACTTTTGTTTTTGATCAAAGAATTTTCTTTTTATCTAACCATTAACCTTTCCATTTGAATTTTGGCACTTTTCTCTTTGATCATAAGCAACTTTGTCTTTGATCAAAATATTTTTGTCTTTGATCAAAACGTTTTTGTGTTTGATCGAATTCCATTTTTTGTTTTGATCATAGCAGGTAGCCTTTCCCTTTGTTTTGAGCACTTTTCTCTTTCATCATAGCAATTTTGTCTTTGATCAAAGCATTTTGTTTTTGATCAAAGCAGTTAGCCCTTTCCCTTTGATTTTAGCCACTTTTCTCTTTGATCATAGCAAACTTTGTCGTTGATCAAAATATGTTTGTCTTTGATCAAAACATTTTGTGTTTGATCAGATCCATTTTTGTTTTTGATCATAGCAATTAGCCTTTCCCTTTGTTTTCAGCACTTTTCTCTTTGATCATAGCAACTTTGTCTTTGATCAAAATATTTTTGTCTTTGATCAAAACAATTTTGTTTTTGATCAAAGAATTTTGTTTTTAATCTAACCACTTTAACCTTCCATTTGATTTTGGCACTTTCTCTTTGATCATAGCAACTTTGTCTTTGATCATAGCAACTTTGTCTTTGATCAAATATGTTTGTCTTTGATCAGATCCATTTTTGTTTTTGATCATAGCAGTTTGCCTTTCCCTTTGTTTTCAGCACTTTTCTCGTTGATCATAGCAACTTTGTCTTTGATCAAAATATTTTTGTCTTTGATCAAAACAATTTTGTTTTTGATCAAAGAATTTTGTTTTTGATCTAACCATTTAACCTTTCCATTTGATTTTGGTAATTTTCTTCTTTGATCATAGCACTTTTCTCTTTCATCTTAGCAATTTTCTCTTTCAATCATAGCAATTTTGTCTTTGATCAAAGCATTTTTGTTTTTGATCAAAGCAGTTAGCCTTTCCCTTTGATTTTAGCACTTTTCTCTTTGATTATAGCAATTTTCTCTTTGATCATAGCAACTATGTCTTTGATCAAAATATTTTTGTCTTAGATCAAAATATTTTTGTCTTTGATCAGATCCATTTTTGTTTTTGATGATATCAGTTAGCCATTTTCCTTTGTTTTGAGCACTTTTCTCTTTGATCATAGCAATTTTTGTCTTTGATCAAAACAATTTTGTTTTTGATCAAAGAATTTTTCTTTTTAATCTAACCATTTAACCTTTCCATTTGATTTTGGCACTTTTCTCTTTGATCATAGCAACTTTGTCTTTGATCAAAATATTTTGTCTTTGATCAAAACATTTTTGTGTTTGATCAGATCCATTTTTGTTTTTGATCATAGCAGTTAGCCTTTCCCTTTGTTTTGAGCACTTTTCTCTTTCATCATAGCAATTTTGTCTTTGATCAAAGCATTTTTGTTTTTCATCAAAGCAGTTAGCCTTTCCCTTTGATTTTAGCACTTTTCTCTTTGATCATAGCAACTTTGTCTTTGATCAAAATATGTTTGTCTTTGATCAAAACATTTTTGTGTTTGATCATAGCAGTTAGCCTTTCCCTTTGTTTTCAGCACTTTTCTCTTTGATCATAGCAACTTTGTCTTTGATCAAAATATTTTTGTCTTTGATCAAAACAATTTTGTTTTTGATCAAAGAATTTTTGTTTTAATCTAACCATTTACCTTTCCATTTGATGTTGGCACTTTTCTCTTTGATCATAGCAACTTTGTCTTGATCATAGCAACTTTGTCTTTGATCAAAATATGTTTGTCTTTGATCAGATCCATTTTTGTTTTGATCATAGCAGTTTGCCTTTCCCTTTGTTTTCAGCACTTTTCTCGTTGATCATAGCAACTTTGTCTTTGATCAAAATATTTTGTCTTTGATCAAAACAATTTTGTTTTTGATCAAAGAATTTTTGTTTTTGATCTAACCATTTAACCTTTCCATTTGATTTTGGTAATTTTCTCTTTGATCATAGCACTTTTCTCTTTCATCTTAGCAATTTTCTCTTTCATCATAGCAATTTTGTCTTTGATCAAAGCATTTTTGTTTTTGATCAAAGCAGTTAGCCTTTCCCTTTGATTTAGCACTTTTCTCTTTGATTATAGCAATTTTCTCTTTGATCATAGCAACTTTGTCTTTGATCAAAATATTTTTGTCTTAGATCAAAATATTTTTGTCTTTGATCAGATCCATTTTTGTTTTTGATGATATCAGTTAGCCTTTTCCTTTGTTTTGAGCACTTTTCTCTTTGATCATAGCAATTTTGTCTTTGATCAAAACAATTTTGTTTTTGATCAAAGAATTTTTCTTTTTAATCTAACCATTTAACCTTTCCATTTGATTTTGGCACTTTTCTCTTTGATCATAGCAACTTTGTCTTTGATCAAAATATTTTTGTCTTTGATCAAAACATTTTTGTGTTTGATCGAATTCCATTTTTGTTTTTGATCATAGCAGTTAGCCTTTCCCTTTGTTTTGAGCACTTTTCTCTTTCATCATAGCAATTTTGTCTTTGATCAAAGCATTTTTGTTTTTGATCAAAGCAGTTAGCCTTTCCCTTTGATTTTAGCACTTTTCTCTTTGATCATAGCAACTTTGTCTTTGATCAAAATATGTTTGTCTTTGATCAAAACATTTTTGTGTTTGATCAGATCCATTTTTGTTTTTGATCATATCAGTTAGCCTTTCCCTTTGTTTTCAGCACTTTTCTCGTTGATCATAGCAACTTTGTCTTTGATCAAAATATTTTGTCTTTGATCAAAACAATTTTGTTTTTGATCAAAGAATTTTTGTTTTTGATCTAACCATTTAACCTTTCCATTTGATTTTGGCACTTTTCCTCTTTGATCATAGCAATTTTCTCTTTCATCATAGCAACTTTGTCTTTGATCAAAAATATTTTTGTTTTTGATCTAACCATTATTAACCTTTCCATTTGATTTTGGCAATTTTGTCTTTGATCATAGCACTTTTCTCTTTGATCATAGCAATTATCTCTTTCATCATAGCAACTTTGTCTTTGATCAAAATATTTTTGTTTTTGATCTACCATTTAACCTTTCCATTTGATTTTGGCAATTTTCTCTTTGATCATAGCACTTTTCTCTTTTGATCTTAGCAATTTTCTCTTTGATCTTAACAATTTTCTCTTCATCATAGCAATTTTGTCTTTGATCAAAGCAATTTTTGTTTCTGATCAAAGCAGTTAGCCTTTCCCTTTGATTTAGCACTTTTCTCTTTGATCATAGCACTTTGTCCTTTGATTCAAAATATGTTTGTCTTTGATCAAAACATTTTTGTGTTTGATCAGATCCATTTTTGTTTTTGGTCATAGCAGTTTAGCCTTTCCCTTTGTTTTCAGCACTTTTCATCGTTGATCATAGCAACTTTGTCTTTGATCAAAATATTTTTGTCTTTGATCAAAAACAATTTTGTTTTTGATCAAAGAATTTTTGTTTTTGATCTAACCATTTAACCTTTCCATTTGATTTTGGCAATTTTCTCTTTGATCATAGCACTTTTCTCTTTCATCTTAGCAATTTTCTCTTTCATCATAGCAATTTTGTCTTTGATCAAAGCAGGTAGCCTTTCCCTTTGATTTTAGCACTTTTCTCTTTGATCATAGCAATTTTCTCTTTGATCATAGCATCTTTGTCTTTGATCAAAATATTTTTGTCTTTGATCAAAACAGTTTTGTGTTTGATCAGATCCATTTTTGTTTTTCATCATAGCAGTTAGCCTTTCCCTTTGTATTGAGCAACTTTCTCTTTGATCATAGCAACTTTGTCTTTGATCAAAATATTTTTGTCTTTGATCAAAACAATTTTGTTTTTGATCAAAGAATTTTTGTTTTTAATCTAACCATTTAACCTTTCCATTTGATTTTGGCACTTTTCTCTTTGATCATAGCAACTTTGTCTTTGATCATAGCAACTTTGTCTTTGATCAAAATATGTTTGTCTTTGATCAGATCCATTTTTGTTTTTGATCATAGCAGTTTGCCTTTCCCTTTGTTTTCAGCACTTTTCTCGTTGATCATAGCAACTTTGTCTTTGATCAAAATATTTTTGTCTTTGATCAAAACAATTTTGTTTTTGATCAAAGAATTTTTGTTTTTGATCTAACCATTTAACCTTTCCATTTGATTTTGGTAATTTTCTCTTTGATCATAGCACTTTTCTCTTTCATCTTAGCAATTTTCTCTTTCATCATAGCAATTTTGTCTTTGATCAAAGCATTTTTGTTTTTGATCAAAGCAGTTAGCCTTTCCCTTTGATTTTAGCACTTTTCTCTTTGATTATAGCAATTTTCTCTTTGATCATAGCAACTTTGTCTTTGATCAAAATATTTTTGTCTTAGATCAAAATGTTTTTGTCTTTGATCAGATCCATTTTTGTTTTTGATGATATCAGTTAGCCTTTTCCTTTGTTTTGAGTACTTTTCTCTTTGATCATAGCAATTTTGTCTTTGATCAAAACAATTTTGTTTTTGATCAAAGAATTTTTCTTTTTAATCTAACCATTTAACCTTTCCATTTGATTTTGGCACTTTTCTCTTTGATCATAGCAACTTTGTCTTTGATCAAAATATTTTTGTCTTTGATCAAAACATTTTTGTGTTTGATCGAATTCCATTATTGTTTTTGATCATAGCAGTTAGCCTTTCCCTTTGTTTTGAGCACTTTTCTCTTTCATCATAGCAATTTTGTCTTTGATCAAAGCATTTTTGTTTTTGATCAAAGCAGTTAGCCTTTCCCTTTGATTTTAGCACTTTTCTCTTTGATCATAGCAACTTTGTCTTTGATCAAAATATGTTTGTCTTTGATCAAAACATTTTTGTGTTTGATCAGATCCATTTTTGTTTTTGATCATAGCAATTAGCCTTTCCCTTTGTTTTCAGCACTTTTCTCTTTGATCATAGCAACTTTGTCTTTGATCAAAATATTTTTGTCTTTGATCAAAACAATTTTGTTTTTGATCAAAGAATTTTTGTTTTTAATCTAACCATTTAACCTTTCCATTTGATTTTGGCACTTTTCTCTTTGATCATAGCAACTTTGTCCTTGATCATAGCAACTTTGTCTTTGATCAAAATATGTTTGTCTTTGATCAGATCCATTTTTGTTTTTGATCATAGCAGTTTGCCTTTCCCTTTGTTTTCAGCACTTTTCTCGTTGATCATAGCAACTTTGTCTTTGATCAAAATATTTTTGTCTTTGATCAAAACAATTTTGTTTTTGATCAAAGAATTTTTGTTTTTGATCTAACCATTTAACCTTTCCATTTGATTTTGGTAATTTTCTCTTTGATCATAGCACTTTTCTCTTTCATCTTAGCAATTTTCTCTTTCATCATAGCAATTTTGTCTTTGATCAAAGCATTTTTGTTTTTGATCAAAGCAGTTAGCCTTTCCCTTTGATTTTAGCACTTTTCTCTTTGATTATAGCAATTTTCTCTTTGATCATAGCAACTTTGTCTTTGATCAAAATATTTTTGTCTTAGATCAAAATATTTTTGTCTTTGATCAGATCCATTTTGTTTTTGATGATATCAGTTAGCCTTTTCCTTTGTTTTGAGCACTTTTCTCTTTGATCATAGCAATTTTGTCTTTGATCAAAACAATTTTGTTTTTGATCAAAGAATTTTTCTTTTTAATCTAACCATTTAACCTTTCCATTTGATTTTGGCACTTTTCTCTTTGATCATAGCAACTTTGTCTTTGATCAAAATATTTTTGTCTTTGATCAAAACATTTTTGTGTTTGATCGAATTCCATTTTTGTTTTTGATCATAGCAGTTAGCCTTTCCCTTTGTTTTGAGCACTTTTCTCTTTCATCATAGCAATTTTGTCTTTGATCAAAGCATTTTTGTTTTTGATCAAAGCAGTTAGCCTTTCCCTTTGATTTTAGCACTTTTCTCTTTGATCATAGCAACTTTGTCTTTGATCAAAATATGTTTGTCTTTGATCAAAACATTTTTGTGTTTGATCAGATCCATTTTTGTTTTTGATCATATCAGTTAGCCTTTCCCTTTGTTTTCAGCACTTTTCTCGTTGATCATAGCAACTTTGTCTTTGATCAAAATATTTTTGTCTTTGATCAAAACAATTTTGTTTTTGATCAAAGAATTTTTGTTTTTGATCTAACCATTTAACCTTTCCATTTGATTTTGGCACTTTTCTCTTTGATCATAGCAATTTTCTCTTTCATCATAGCAACTTTGTCTTTGATCAAAATATTTTTGTTTTTGATCTAACCATTTAACCTTTCCATTTGATTTTGGCAATTTTCTCTTTGATCATAGCACTTTTCTCTTTGATCATAGCAATTATCTCTTTCATCATAGCAACTTTGTCTTTGATCAAAATATTTTTGTTTTTGATCTAACCATTTAACCTTTCCATTTGATTTTGGCAATTTTCTCTTTGATCATAGCACTTTTCTCTTTGATCATAGCAATTTTCTCTTTGATCTTAACAATTTTCTCTTTCATCATAGCAATTTTGTCTTTGATCAAAGCATTTTTGTTTCTGATCAAAGCAGTTAGCCTTTCCCTTTGATTTTAGCACTTTTCTCTTTGATCATAGCAACTTTGTCTTTGATCAAAATATGTTTGTCTTTGATCAAAACATTTTTGTGTTTGATCAGATCCATTTTTGTTTTTGGTCATAGCAGTTAGCCTTTCCCTTTGTTTTCAGCACTTTTCTCGTTGATCATAGCAACTTTGTCTTTGATCAAAATATTTTTGTCTTTGATCAAAACAATTTTGTTTTTGATCAAAGAATTTTTGTTTTTGATCTAACCATTTAACCTTTCCATTTGATTTTGGCAATTTTCTCTTTGATCATAGCACTTTTCTCTTTCATCTTAGCAATTTTCTCTTTCATCATAGCAATTTTGTCTTTGATCAAAGCATTTTTGTTTTTGATCAAAGCAGGTAGCCTTTCCCTTTGATTTTAGCACTTTTCTCTTTGATCATAGCAATTTTCTCTTTGATCATAGCATCTTTGTCTTTGATCAAAATATTTTTGTCTTTGATCAAAACATTTTTGTGTTTGATCAGATCCATTTTTGTTTTTCATCATAGCAGTTAGCCTTTCCCTTTGTATTGAGCAACTTTCTCTTTGATCATAGCAACTTTGTCTTTGATCAAAATATTTTTGTCTTTGATCAAAACATTTTTGTGTTTGATCAGATCCATTTTTGTTTTTCATCATAGCAGTTAGCCTTTCCCTTTGTTTTGAGCACTTTTCTCTGTGATCATAGCAACTTTGTCTTTGATCAAAATATTTTTGTCTTTGATCAAAACAATTTTGTTTTTGATCAAAGAATTTTTGTTTTTGATCTAACCATTTAACCTTTCCATTTGATTTTGGCAATTTTCTCTTTGATAATAGCACTTTTCTCTTTGATCTTAGCAATTTTCTCTTTCATCATAGCAATTTTGTCTTTGATCAAAGCATTTTTGTTTTTGATCAAAGCAGTTAGCCTTTCCCTTTGATTTTAGCACCTTTCTCTTTGATCATAGCAATTTTCTCTTTGATCATAGCACTTTTCTCTTTGATCATAGCAATTTTCTCTTTGATCTTAGCAATTTTCTCTTTCATCATAGCAATTTTGTCTTTGATCAAAGCATTTTTGTTTTTGATCAAAGCAGTTAGCCTTTCCCTTTGATTTTAGCACTTTTCTCTTTGATCATAGCAACTTTGTCTTTGATCAAAATATGTTTGTCTTTGATCAAAACATTTTTGTGTTTGATCAGATCCATTTTTGTTTTTGATCATATCAGTTAGCCTTTCCCTTTGTTTTCAGCACTTTTCTCGTTGATCATAGCAACTTTGTCTTTGATCAAAATATTTTTGTCTTTGATCAAAACATTTTTGTGTTTGATCAGATCCATTTTTGTTTTTTATCATAGCAATTAGCCTTTCCCTTTGTTTTGAGCACTTTTCTCTTTGATCATAGCAATTTTGTCTTTGATCAAAACAATTTTGTTTTTGATCAAAGAATTTTTGTTTTTAATCTAACCATTTAACCTTTCCATTTGATTTTGGCACTTTTCTCTTTGATCACAGCAATTTTCTCTTTGATCATAGCAACTTTGTCTTTGATCAAAATATTTTTGTCTTTGATCAAAACATTTTTGTGTTTGATCAGATCCATTTTTGTTTTTCATCATAGCAGTTAGCCTTTCCCTTTGTTTTGAACACTTTTCTCTTTGATCATAGCAATTTTCTCTTTCATCATAGCAACTTTGTCTTTGATCAAAGCATTTTTGTTTTTGATCAAAGAATTTTTGTTTTTGATCTAACCATTTAACCTTTCCATTTGATTTTGGCAATTTTCTCTTTGATCATAGCACTTTTCTCTTTGATCTTAGCAATTTTCTCTTTCATCATAGCAATTTTGTCTTTGATCAAAGCATTTTTGTTTTTGATCAAAGCAGTTAGCCTTTCCCTTTGATTTTAGCACCTTTCTCTTTGATCATAGCAATTTTCTCTTTGATCATTGCAACTTTGTCTTTAATCAAAATATGTTTGTCTTTGATCAAAACATTTTTGTGTTTGATCAGATCCATTTTTGTTTTTGATCATAGCAGTTAGCCTTTCCCTTTGATTTCAGCACTTTTCTCTTTGATCATAGCAACTTTGTCTTTGATCAAAATATTTTTGTCTTTGATCAAAACAATTTTGTTTTTGATCAAAGAATTTTTGTTTTTAATCTAACCATTTAACCTTTCCATTTGATTTTGGCACTTTTCTCTTTGATCATAGCAACTTTGTCTTTGATCATAGCAACTTTGTCTTTGATCAAAATATGTTTGTCTTTGATCAGATCCATTTTTGTTTTTGATCATAGCAGTTTGCCTTTCCCTTTGTTTTCAGCACTTTTCTCGTTGATCATAGCAACTTTGTCTTTGATCAAAATATTTTTGTCTTTGATCAAAACAATTTTGTTTTTGATCAAAGAATTTTTGTTTTTGATCTAACCATTTAACCTTTCCATTTGATTTTGGTAATTTTCTCTTTGATCATAGCACTTTTCTCTTTCATCTTAGCAATTTTCTCTTTCATCATAGCAATTTTGTCTTTGATCAAAGCATTTTTGTTTTTGATCAAAGCAGTTAGCCTTTCCCTTTGATTTTAGCACTTTTCTCTTTGATTATAGCAATTTTCTCTTTGATCATAGCAACTTTGTCTTTGATCAAAATATGTTTGTCTTTGATCAAAACATTTTTGTGTTTGATCAGATCCATTTTTGTTTTTGATCATATCAGTTAGCCTTTCCCTTTGTTTTCAGCATTTTTCTCGTTGATCATAGCAACTTTGTCTTTGATCAAAATATTTTTGTCTTTGATCAAAACATTTTTGTGTTTGATCAGATCCATTTTTGTTTTTTATCATAGCAATTAGCCTTTCCCTTTGTTTTGAGCACTTTTCTCTTTGATCATAGCAATTTTGTCTTTGATCAAAACAATTTTGTTTTTGATCAAAGAATTTTTGTTTTTAATCTAACCATTTAACCTTTCCATTTGATTTTGGCACTTTTCTCTTTGATCACAGCAATTTTCTCTTTGATCATAGCAACTTTGTCTTTGATCAAAATATTTTTGTCTTTGATCAAAACATTTTTGTGTTTGATCAGATCCATTTTTGTTTTTCATCATAGCAGTTAGCCTTTCCCTTGTTTTCAGCACTTTTCTCTTGATCATAGCAACTTTGTCTTTGATCAAAATATTTTTGTCTTTGATCAAAACAATTTTGTTTTTGATCAAAGAATTTTTGTTTTTAATCTAACCATTTAACCTTTCCATTTGATTTTGGCACTTTTCTCTTTGATCATAGCAACTTTGTCTTTGATCATAGCAACTTTGTCTTTGATCAAAATATGTTTGTCTTTGATCAGATCCATTTTTGTTTTTGATCATAGCAGTTAGCCTTTCCCTTTGTTTTCAGCACTTTTCTCGTTGATCATAGCAACTTTGTCTTTGATCAAAATATTTTTGTCTTTGATCAAAACAATTTTGTTTTTGATCAAAGAATTTTTGTTTTTGATCTAACCATTTAACCTTTCCATTTGATTTTGGTAATTTTCTCTTTGATCATAGCACTTTTCTCTTTCATCTTAGCAATTTTCTCTTTCATCATAGCAATTTTGTCTTTGATCAAAGCATTTTTGTTTTTGATCAAAGCAGTTAGCCTTTCCCTTTGATTTTAGCACTTTTCTCTTTGATTATAGCAATTTTCTCTTTGATCATAGCAACTTTGTCTTTGATCAAAATATTTTTGTCTTAGATCAAAATATTTTTGTCTTTGATCAGATCCATTTTTGTTTTTGATGATATCAGTTAGCCTTTTCCTTTGTTTTGAGCACTTTTCTCTTTGATCATAGCAATTTTGTCTTTGATCAAAACAATTTTGTTTTTGATCAAAGAATTTTTCTTTTTAATCTAACCATTTAACCTTTCCATTTGATTTTGGCACTTTTCTCTTTGATCATAGCAACTTTGTCTTTGATCAAAATATTTTTGTCTTTGATCAAAACATTTTTGTGTTTGATCGAATTCCATTTTTGTTTTTGATCATAGCAGTTAGCCTTTCCCTTTGTTTTGAGCACTTTTCTCGTTGATCATAGCAACTTTGTCTTTGATCAAAATATTTTTGTCTTTGATCAAAACATTTTTGTGTTTGATCAGATCCATTTTTGTTTTTTATCATAGCAATTAGCCTTTCCCTTTGTTTTGAGCACTTTTCTCTTTGATCATAGCAATTTTGTCTTTGATCAAAACAATTTTGTTTTTGATCAAAGAATTTTTGTTTTTAATCTAACCATTTAACCTTTCCATTTGATTTTGGCACTTTTCTCTTTGATCACAGCAATTTTCTCTTTGATCATAGCAACTTTGTCTTTGATCAAAATATTTTTGTCTTTGATCAAAACATTTTTGTGTTTGATCAGATCCATTTTTGTTTTTCATCATAGCAGTTAGCCTTCCCTTTGTTTTGAACACTTTTCTCTTTGATCATAGCAATTTTCTCTTTCATCATAGCAACTTTGTCTTTGATCAAAGCATTTTTGTTTTTGATCAAAGAATTTTTGTTTTTGATCTAACCATTTAACCTTTCCATTTGATTTTGGCAATTTTCTCTTTGATCATAGCACTTTTCTCTTTGATCTTAGCAATTTTCTCTTTCATCATAGCAATTTTGTCTTTGATCAAAGCATTTTTGTTTTTGATCAAAGCAGTTAGCCTTTCCCTTTGATTTTAGCACCTTTCTCTTTGATCATAGCAATTTTCTCTTTGATCATTGCAACTTTGTCTTTGATCAAAATATGTTTGTCTTTGATCAAAACATTTTTGTGTTTGATCAGATCCATTTTTGTTTTTGATCATAGCAATTAGCCTTTCCCTTTGTTTTCAGCACTTTTCTCTTTGATCATAGCAACTTTGTCTTTGATCAAAATATTTTTGTCTTTGATCAAAACAATTTTGTTTTTGATCAAAGAATTTTTTGTTTTTAATCTAACCATTTAACCTTTCCATTTGATTTTGGCACTTTTCTCTTTGATCATAGCAACTTTGTCTTTGATCATAGCAACTTTGTCTTTGATCAAAATATGTTTGTCTTTGATCAGATCCATTTTTGTTTTTGATCATAGCAGTTTGCCTTTCCCTTTGTTTTCAGCACTTTTCTCGTTGATCATAGCAACTTTGTCTTTGATCAAAATATTTTTGTCTTTGATCAAAACAATTTTGTTTTTGATCAAAGAATTTTTGTTTTTGATCTAACCATTTAACCTTTCCATTTGATTTTGGTAATTTTCTCTTTGATCATAGCACTTTTCTCTTTCATCTTAGCAATTTTCTCTTTCATCATAGCAATTTTGTCTTTGATCAAAGCATTTTTGTTTTTGATCAAAGCAGTTAGCCTTTCCCTTTGATTTTAGCACTTTTCTCTTTGATTATAGCAATTTTCTCTTTGATCATAGCAACTATGTCTTTGATCAAAATATTTTTGTCTTAGATCAAAATATTTTTGTCTTTGATCAGATCCATTTTTGTTTTTGATGATATCAGTTAGCCTTTTCCTTTGTTTTGAGCACTTTTCTCTTTGATCATAGCAATTTTGTCTTTGATCAAAACAATTTTGTTTTTGATCAAAGAATTTTTCTTTTTAATCTAACCATTTAACCTTTCCATTTGATTTTGGCACTTTTCTCTTTGATCATAGCAACTTTGTCTTTGATCAAAATATTTTTGTCTTTGATCAAAACATTTTTGTGTTTGATCGAATTCCATTTTTGTTTTTGATCATAGCAGTTAGCCTTTCCCTTTGTTTTGAGCACTTTTCTCGTTGATCATAGCAATTTTGTCTTTGATCAAAACAATTTTGTTTTTGATCAAAGAATTTTTGTTTTTAATCTAACCATTTAACCTTTCCATTTGATTTTGGCACTTTTCTCTTTGATCACAGCAATTTTCTCTTTGATCATAGCAACTTTGTCTTTGATCAAAATATTTTTGTCTTTGATCAAAACATTTTTGTGTTTGATCAGATCCATTTTTGTTTTTCATCATAGCAGTTAGCCTTTCCCTTTGTTTTGAACACTTTTCTCTTTGATCATAGCAATTTTCTCTTTCATCATAGCAACTTTGTCTTTGATCAAAGCATTTTTGTTTTTGATCAAAGAATTTTTGTTTTTGATCTAACCATTTAACCTTTCCATTTGATTTTGGCAATTTTCTCTTTGATCATAGCACTTTTCTCTTTGATCTTAGCAATTTTCTCTTTCATCATAGCAATTTTGTCTTTGATCAAAGCATTTTTGTTTTTGATCAAAGCAGTTAGCCTTTCCCTTTGATTTTAGCACTTTTCTCTTTGATTATAGCAATTTTCTCTTTGATCATAGCAACTATGTCTTTGATCAAAATATTTTTGTCTTAGATCAAAATATTTTTGTCTTTGATCAGATCCATTTTTGTTTTTGATGATATCAGTTAGCCTTTTCCTTTGTTTTGAGCACTTTTCTCTTTGATCATAGCAATTTTGTCTTTGATCAAAACAATTTTGTTTTTGATCAAAGAATTTTTCTTTTTAATCTAACCATTTAACCTTTCCATTTGATTTTGGCACTTTTCTCTTTGATCATAGCAACTTTGTCTTTGATCAAAATATTTTTGTCTTTGATCAAAACATTTTTGTGTTTGATCGAATTCCATTTTTGTTTTTGATCATAGCAGTTAGCCTTTCCCTTTGTTTTGAGCACTTTTCTCGTTGATCATAGCAACTTTGTCTTTGATCAAAATATTTTTGTCTTTGATCAAAACATTTTTGTGTTTGATCAGATCCATTTTGTTTTTTATCATAGCAATTAGCCTTTCCCTTTGTTTTGAGCACTTTTCTCTTTGATCATAGCAATTTTGTCTTTGATCAAAACAATTTTGTTTTTGATCAAAGAATTTTTGTTTTTAATCTAACCATTTAACCTTTCCATTTGATTTTGGCACTTTTCTCTTTGATCACAGCAATTTTCTCTTTGATCATAGCAACTTTGTCTTTGATCAAAATATTTTTGTCTTTGATCAAAACATTTTTGTGTTTGATCAGATCCATTTTTGTTTTTCATCATAGCAGTTAGCCTTTCCCTTTGTTTTGAACACTTTTCTCTTTGATCATAGCAATTTTCTCTTTCATCATAGCAACTTTGTCTTTGATCAAAGCATTTTTGTTTTTGATCAAAGAATTTTTGTTTTTGATCTAACCATTTAACCTTTCCATTTGATTTTGGCAATTTTCTCTTTGATCATAGCACTTTTCTCTTTGATCTTAGCAATTTTCTCTTTCATCATAGCAATTTTGTCTTTGATCAAAGCATTTTTGTTTTTGATCAAAGCAGTTAGCCTTTCCCTTTGATTTTAGCACCTTTCTCTTTGATCATAGCAATTTTCTCTTTGATCATTGCAACTTTGTCTTTGATCAAAATATGTTTGTCTTTGATCAAAACATTTTTGTGTTTGATCAGATCCATTTTTGTTTTTGATCATAGCAGTTAGCCTTTCCCTTTGATTTCAGCACTTTTCTCTTTGATCATAGCAACTTTGTCTTTGATCAAAATATTTTTGTCTTTGATGAAAACAATTTTGTTTTTGATCAAAGAATTTTTGTTTTAATCTAACCATTTAACCTTTCCATTTGATTTTGGCACTTTTCTCTTTGATCATAGCAACTTTGTCTTTGATCATAGCAACTTTGTCTTTGATCAAAATATGTTTGTCTTTGATCAGATCCATTTTTGTTTTTGATCATAGCAGTTTGCCTTTCCCTTTGTTTTCAGCACTTTTCTCGTTGATCATAGCAACTTTGTCTTTGATCAAAATATTTTTGTCTTTGATCAAAACAATTTTGTTTTTGATCAAAGAATTTTTGTTTTTGATCTAACCATTTAACCTTTCCATTTGATTTTGGTAATTTTCTCTTTGATCATAGCACTTTTCTCTTTCATCTTAGCAATTTTCTCTTTCATCATAGCAATTTTGTCTTTGATCAAAGCATTTTTGTTTTTGATCAAAGCAGTTAGCCTTTCCCTTTGATTTTAGCACTTTTCTCTTTGATTATAGCAATTTTCTCTTTGATCATAGCAACTTTGTCTTTGATCAAAATATGTTTGTCTTTGATCAAAACATTTTTGTGTTTGATCAGATCCATTTTTGTTTTTGATCATATCAGTTAGCCTTTCCCTTTGTTTTCAGCATTTTTCTCGTTGATCATAGCAACTTTGTCTTTGATCAAAATATTTTTGTCTTTGATCAAAACATTTTTGTGTTTGATCAGATCCATTTTTGTTTTTTATCATAGCAATTAGCCTTTCCCTTTGTTTTGAGCACTTTTCTCTTTGATCATAGCAATTTTGTCTTTGATCAAAACAATTTTGTTTTTGATCAAAGAATTTTTGTTTTTAATCTAACCATTTAACCTTTCCATTTGATTTTGGCACTTTTCTCTTTGATCACAGCAATTTTCTCTTTGATCATAGCAACTTTGTCTTTGATCAAAATATTTTTGTCTTTGATCAAAACATTTTTGTGTTTGATCAGATCCATTTTTGTTTTTCATCATAGCAGTTAGCCTTTCCCTTTGTTTTCAGCACTTTTCTCTTTGATCATAGCAACTTTGTCTTTGATCAAAATATTTTTGTCTTTGATCAAAACAATTTTGTTTTTGATCAAAGAATTTTTGTTTTTAATCTAACCATTTAACCTTTCCATTTGATTTTGGCACTTTTCTCTTTGATCATAGCAACTTTGTCTTTGATCATAGCAACTTTGTCTTTGATCAAAATATGTTTGTCTTTGATCAGATCCATTTTTGTTTTTGATCATAGCAGTTAGCCTTTCCCTTTGTTTTCAGCACTTTTCTCGTTGATCATAGCAACTTTGTCTTTGATCAAAATATTTTTGTCTTTGATCAAAACAATTTTGTTTTTGATCAAAGAATTTTTGTTTTTGATCTAACCATTTAACCTTTCCATTTGATTTTGGTAATTTTCTCTTTGATCATAGCACTTTTCTCTTTCATCTTAGCAATTTTCTCTTTCATCATAGCAATTTTGTCTTTGATCAAAGCATTTTTGTTTTTGATCAAAGCAGTTAGCCTTTCCCTTTGATTTTAGCACTTTTCTCTTTGATTATAGCAATTTTCTCTTTGATCATAGCAACTTTGTCTTTGATCAAAATATTTTTGTCTTAGATCAAAATATTTTTGTCTTTGATCAGATCCATTTTTGTTTTTGATGATATCAGTTAGCCTTTTCCTTTGTTTTGAGCACTTTTCTCTTTGATCATAGCAATTTTGTCTTTGATCAAAACAATTTTGTTTTTGATCAAAGAATTTTTCTTTTTAATCTAACCATTTAACCTTTCCATTTGATTTTGGCACTTTTCTCTTTGATCATAGCAACTTTGTCTTTGATCAAAATATTTTTGTCTTTGATCAAAACATTTTTGTGTTTGATCGAATTCCATTTTTGTTTTTGATCATAGCAGTTAGCCTTTCCCTTTGTTTTGAGCACTTTTCTCTTTCATCATAGCAATTTTGTCTTTGATCAAAGCATTTTTGTTTTTGATCAAAGCAGTTAGCCTTTCCCTTTGATTTTAGCACTTTTCTCTTTGATCATAGCAACTTTGTCTTTGATCAAAATATGTTTGTCTTTGATCAAAACATTTTTGTGTTTGATCAGATCCATTTTTGTTTTTGATCATATCAGTTAGCCTTTCCCTTTGTTTTCAGCACTTTTCTCGTTGATCATAGCAACTTTGTCTTTGATCAAAATATTTTTGTCTTTGATCAAAACAATTTTGTTTTTGATCAAAGAATTTTTGTTTTTGATCTAACCATTTAACCTTTCCATTTGATTTTGGCACTTTTCTCTTTGATCATAGCAATTTTCTCTTTCATCATAGCAACTTTGTCTTTGATCAAAATATTTTTGTTTTTGATCTAACCATTTAACCTTTCCATTTGATTTTGGCAATTTTGTCTTTGATCATAGCACTTTTCTCTTTGATCATAGCAATTATCTCTTTCATCATAGCAACTTTGTCTTTGATCAAAATATTTTTGTTTTTGATCTAACCATTTAACCTTTCCATTTGATTTTGGCAATTTTCTCTTTGATCATAGCACTTTTCTCTTTGATCATAGCAATTTTCTCTTTGATCTTAACAATTTTCTCTTTCATCATAGCAATTTTGTCTTTGATCAAAGCATTTTTGTTTCTGATCAAAGCAGTTAGCCTTTCCCTTTGATTTTAGCACTTTTCTCTTTGATCATAGCAACTTTGTCTTTGATCAAAATATGTTTGTCTTTGATCAAAACATTTTTGTGTTTGATCAGATCCATTTTTGTTTTTGGTCATAGCAGTTAGCCTTTCCCTTTGTTTTCAGCACTTTTCTCGTTGATCATAGCAACTTTGTCTTTGATCAAAATATTTTTGTCTTTGATCAAAACAATTTTGTTTTTGATCAAAGAATTTTTGTTTTTGATCTAACCATTTAACCTTTCCATTTGATTTTGGCAATTTTCTCTTGATCATAGCACTTTTCTCTTTCATCTTAGCAATTTTCTCTTTCATCATAGCAATTTGTCTTTGATCAAAGCATTTTTGTTTTTGATCAAAGCAGGTAGCCTTTCCCTTTGATTTTAGCACTTTTCTCTTTGATCATAGCAATTTTCTCTTTGATCATAGCATCTTTGTCTTTGATCAAAATATTTTTGTCTTTGATCAAAACAGTTTTGTGTTTGATCAGATCCATTTTTGTTTTTCATCATAGCAGTTAGCCTTTCCCTTTGTATTGAGCAACTTTCTCTTTGATCATAGCAACTTTGTCTTTGATCAAAATATTTTTGTCTTTGATCAAAACATTTTTGTGTTTGATCAAATCCATTTTTGTTTTTCATCATAGCAGTTAGCCTTTCCCTTTGTTTTGAGCACTTTTCTCTGTGATCATAGCAACTTTGTCTTTGATCAAAATATTTTTGTCTTTGATCAAAACAATTTTGTTTTTGATCAAAGAATTTTTGTTTTTGATCTAACCATTTAACCTTTCCATTTGATTTTGGCAATTTTCTCTTTGATCATAGCACTTTTCTCTTTGATCTTAGCAATTTTCTCTTTCATCATAGCAATTTTGTCTTTGATCAAAGCATTTTTGTTTTTGATCAAAGCAGTTAGCCTTTCCCTTTGATTTTAGCACTTTTCTCTTTGATCATAGCAACTTTGTCTTTGATCAAAATATGTTTGTCTTTGATCAAAACATTTTTGTGTTTGATCAGATCCATTTTTGTTTTTGATCATATCAGTTAGCCTTTCCCTTTGTTTTCAGCACTTTTCTCGTTGATCATAGCAACTTTGTCTTTGATCAAAATATTTTTGTCTTTGATCAAAACATTTTTGTGTTTGATCAGATCCATTTTTGTTTTTTATCATAGCAATTAGCCTTTCCCTTTGTTTTGAGCACTTTTCTCTTTGATCATAGCAATTTTGTCTTTGATCAAAACAATTTTGTTTTTGATCAAAGAATTTTTGTTTTAATCTAACCATTTAACCTTTCCATTTGATTTTGGCACTTTTCTCTTTGATCACAGCAATTTTCTCTTTGATCATAGCAACTTTGTCTTTGATCAAAATATTTTTGTCTTTGATCAAAACATTTTTGTGTTTGATCAGATCCATTTTTGTTTTTCATCATAGCAGTTAGCCTTTCCCTTTGTTTTGAACACTTTTCTCTTTGATCATAGCAATTTTCTCTTTCATCATAGCAACTTTGTCTTTGATCAAAGCATTTTGTTTTTGATCAAAGAATTTTTGTTTTTTATCTAACCATTTAACCTTTCCATTTGATTTTGGCAATTTTCTCTTTGATCATAGCACTTTTCTCTTTGATCTTAGCAATTTTCTCTTTCATCATAGCAATTTTGTCTTTGATCAAGCATTTTTGTTTTTGATCAAAGCAGTTAGCCTTTCCCTTTGATTTTTAGCACCTTTCTCTTTGATCATAGCAATTTTCTCTTTGATCATTGCAACTTTGTCTTTGATCAAAATATGTTTGTCTTTGATCAAAACATTTTTGTGTTTGATCAGATCCATTTTTGTTTTGATCATAGCAGTTAGCCTTTCCCTTTGTTTTCAGCACTTTTCTCTTTGATCATAGCAACTTTGTCTTTGATCAAAATATTTTTGTCTTTGATCAAAACAATTTGTTTTTGATCAAAGAATTTTTGTTTTTTAATCTAACCATTTAACCTTTCCATTTGATTTTTGGCACTTTTCCTCTTTGATCATAGCAACTTTGTCTTTGATCATAGCAACTTTGTCTTTGATCAAAATATGTTTGTCTTTGATCAGATCCATTTTTGTTTTTGATCATAGCAGTTTGCTTTCCCTTTGTTTTCAGCACTTTCTCGTTGATCATAGCACTTTTCTCTTTGATCATAGCAATTTTCTCTTTGATCTTAGCAATTTCTCTTTCATCATAGCAATTTTGTCTTTGATCAAAGCATTTTTGTTTTTGATCAAAGCAGTTAGCCTTTCCCTTTGATTTTAGCACTTTTCTCTTTGATCATAGCAACTTTGTCTTTGATAAAAATATGTTTGTCTTTGATCAAAACATTTTGTGTTTGATCAGATCCATTTTTGTTTTTGATCATATCAGTTAGCCTTTCCCTTTGTTTCAGCACTTTTCTCGTTGATCATAGCAACTTTGTCTTTGATCAAAATATTTTGTCTTTGATCAAAACATTTTTGTGTTTGATCAGATCCATTTTTGTTTTTTATCATAGCAATTAGCCTTTCCCTTTGTTTTGAGCACTTTTTCTCTTTGATCATAGCAATTTTGTCTTTGATCAAAACAATTTTGTTTTTGATCAAAGAATTTTGTTTTTAATCTAACCATTTAACCTTTCCATTTGATTTTGGCACTTTTCTCTTTGATCACAGCAATTTTCTCTTTGATCATAGCAACTTTGTCTTTGATCAAAATATTTTTGTCTTTGATCAAAACATTTTGTGTTTGATCAGATCCATTTTTGTTTTTCATCATAGCAGTTAGCCTTTCCCTTTGTTTTGAACACTTTTCTCTTTGATCATAGCAATTTTTCTCTTCATCATAGCAACTTTGTCTTTGATCAAAGCATTTTTGTTTTTGATCAAAGAATTTTGTTTTTTATCTAACCATTTAACCTTTCCATTTGATTTTGGCAATTTTCTCTTTGATCATAGCACTTTTCTCTTTGATCTTAGCAATTTTCTCTTTCATCATAGCAATTTGTCTTTGATCAAAGCATTTTTGTTTTGATCAAAGCAGTAGCCTTTCCCTTTGATTTTAGCACCTTTCTCTTTGATCATAGCAATTTTCTCTTTGATCATTGCAACTTTGTCTTGATCAAAATATGTTTGTCTTTGATCAAACATTTTTGTGTTGATCAGATCCATTTTTGTTTTTTGATCATAGCAGTTAGCCTTTCCCTTGTTTTCAGCACTTTTCTCTTTGATCATAGCAACTTTGTCTTTGATCAAAATATTTTTGTCTTTGATCAAACAATTTGTTTTGATCAAAGAATTTTTGTTTTTATCTAACCATTTAACCTTTCCATTTGATTTTGGCACTTTTCTCTGTGATCATAGCAACTTTGTCTTTGATCATAGCAACTTTGTCTTTGATCAAAATATGTTTGTCTTTGATCAGATCATTTTGTTTTTGATCATAGCAGTTTGCCTTTCCCTTTGTTTTCAGCACTTTTCTCGTTGATCATAGCAACTTTGTCTTTGATCAAAATATTTTTGTCTTTGATCAAAACATTTTGTTTTTGATCAAAGAATTTTTGTTTTTGATCTAACCATTTAACCTTTCCATTGGATTTTGGTAATTTTCTCTTTGATCATAGCACTTTTCTCTTTCATCTTAGCAATTTTCTCTTTCATCATAGCAATTTTGTCTTTGATCAAAGCACTTTTGTTTTTGATCAAGCAGTTAGCCTTTCCCTTTGATTTTAGCACTTTTCTCTTTGATTATAGCAATTTTCTCTTTGATCATAGCAACTTTGTCTTTGATCAAATATGTTTGTCTTTGATCAAACATTTTGTGTTTGATCAGATCCATTTTGTTTTTGATCATATCAGTTTAGCCTTTCCCTTTGTTTTCAGCACTTTTCTCGTTGATCATAGCAACTTTGTCTTTGATCAAATATTTTTGTCTTTGATCAAAACATTTTTGTGTTTGATCAGATCCATTTTTGTTTTTTTTATCATAGCAATTAGCCTTTCCCTTTGTTTTGAGCACTTTTCTCTTTGATCATAGCAATTTTGTCTTTGATCAAAACATTTTGTTTTTGATCAAAGAATTTTTTTTT
Source organism: Xiphophorus couchianus (assembly GCF_001444195.1). Taxonomy (NCBI): domain Eukaryota; kingdom Metazoa; phylum Chordata; class Actinopteri; order Cyprinodontiformes; family Poeciliidae; genus Xiphophorus; species Xiphophorus couchianus. The sequence goes on from NW_020963009.1 coordinate 48,623, forward strand.
AATCTAACCATTTAACCTTTCCATTTGATTTTGGCACTTTTCTCTTTGATCACAGCAATTTTCTCTTTGATCATA
>NW_020963010.1:0-18905 GCF_001444195.1 Xiphophorus couchianus
TAAAATGACACGACTACTAAACATGAACAAGTTTAAAATGACATAACTACTACCCTCTGCCGCCACACATCACATAATGCACCCGAACCCTTTTTGCCCCTCTCTCAGGTTGTGGGCCCATGGGAGGGGGGACCCATGTTTCCTCTTCGGGCTGAGCCCGGCTGGGCTCCATGGTAAAAGCCCTGGCCACCAGGCGCTCACCATCATGCCCCCCATCCAGGCCTGGTTCCAGAGTGGGGCCCCGGTTACCCGCGTCCGGACGAGGGAACGCCAAGTCCAATGTTTTTTCTCATCATTGGGGTCTTCGGGCTGCGCTTTGTCTGGTCCCTCACCTAGGACCAGTCTGCCTTGGGTGACCCTACCAGGGGCATGAAGCCCCAGACAGCATAGCTCCTAGGATCATTGGGGCACTCAAAACCCCTCCACCACGATAAGGTGGCAGCCCAAGGAGAGGACCTACTAAACATAAACAGGTATAAAATGGCATAACTAGTAAACATGAACAAGTATATAATGACATACCTACTAAACATGAACAAGTATAAAATGACATAACTACTAAACATGAACAAGTATAAAATGGCACAACTACTAACATGAACAAGTATAAAATGGTACAACTACTAAACATGAACAAGTTTAAAATTACATATCTACTATACATAAAAAGGTATAAAATAGCATAACTACTAAACATGAACAAGTATAAAATGACATAACTACTAAACATGAACAAGTATAAAATGGCACAACTACTAAACATGAACAAGTATAAAAATGGCACAACTACTAAACATGAACAAGTATAAAATGACATAACTACTAAACATGAACAAGTATAAAATGACATAACTACTAAACATGAACAAGTATAAAATGGCACAACTACTAAACATGAACAAGTATAAAATGGCACAACTACTAAACTTGAACAAGTATAAAATTACATATCTAGTATACATAAACAGGTATAAAATGGCATAACTACTAAACATGAGCAAGTATATAATAACATATCTACTAAGCATGAACAAGTATAAAATGGCAAGACCACTAAACATGAACAAGTATAAAATGACACGACTACTAAACATGAACAGTTATAAAATGACATAACTACTAAACATGAACAAGTATAAAATGACATATCTACTAACATGAACAAGTGTAAAATGACATAGCTACTAAACATGAACAGGTAAAAATGGCACCACTACTAAACATGAACAAGTATAAAATGACATAACTACTAAACATGAACAGGTATAAAATGACATAACTATTAAACATGAACAAGTATAAAATCACATAACCACTAAACGTGAGCAAGTATATAATGACATATCTACTAAGCATGAACAAGTATAAAATGGCAAGACCACTAAACATGAACATGTATAAAATGACATAACTACTAAACATTAACAGTTATAAAATGACATAACTACTAAACATGAACAGGTATAAAATGACACAACTACTAAACATGAGCAAGTATAAAATGGCACAACTACTAACCATGAACAAGTATAAAATGACATAACTACTAAACATGAACAAGTATAAAATGGCATAACTACTAAGCATGAACAAGTATAAAATGACACAACTACTAAACATGAGCAAGTATAAAATGACATAACTACTAAGCATGAACAAGTATAAAATGACATAACTACTAAACATGAACAAGTATAAAATGGCACAACTACTAAACATGAACAAGTTTAAAATGGCACAACTACTAAACATGAACAGTATAAAATGACACGACTACTAAACATGAACAAGTATAAAATTGGCACAACTACTAAACATGAACAAGTATAAAATGGAACAACTACTAAACATGAACAGGTATAAAATGGCACAACTACTAAACATGAACAAGTATAAAATTACATAGCTACTAACATGAACAGGTAAAAATGGCACCACTACTAAACATGAACAAGTATAAATGACATAACTACTAAACATGAACAGGTATAAAATGAAATAACTATTAAACATGAACAAGTTTAAAATGACATAACTACTACCCTCTGCCGCCACACATCACATAATGCACCCGAACCCCTTTTGCCCCTCTCTCAGGTTGTGGGCCCATGGGAGGGGGGACCCATGTTTCCTCTTCGGGCTGAGCCCGGCTGGGCTCCATGTGGTAAAAGCCTGGCCACCAGGCGCTCAACCATCATGCCCCCCATCCAGGCCTGGTTCCAGAGTGGGGGCCCCCGGTTACCCGCGTCCGGACGAGGGAACGCCAAAGTCCAATGTTTTTTTCTCATCATTGGGGTCTTCGGCTGCACTTTGTCTGGTCCCTCACCTAGGACCAGTCTGCCTTGGGTGACCCTACCAGGGGCATGAAGCCCCAGACAGCATAGCTCCTAGGATCATTGGGGCACTCAAACCCCCTCCACCACAATAAGGTGGCAGCCCAAGGAGAGGACCCTACTAAACATAAACAGGTATAAAATGGCATAACTAGTAAACATGAACAAGTATATAATGACATACCTACTAAACATGAACAAGTATAAAATGACATAACTACTAAACATGAACAAGTATAAAATGACATAACTACTAAAAATGAACAAGTGTAAATGACATAGCTACTAAACATGAACAGGTAAAATGGCACCACTACTAAACATGAACAAGTATAAAATGACATAACTACTAAACATGAACAGGTATAAAATGACATAACTATTAAACATGAACAAGTATAAAATCACATAACTACTAAACATGAGCAAGTATATAATGACATATCTACTAAGCATGAACAAGTATAAAATGGCAAGACCACTAAACATGAACAAGTATAAAATGACATAACTACTAAACATGAACAGTTATAAAATGACACAACTACTAAACATGAGCAAGTATAAAATGGCACAACTACTAACCATGAACAAGTATAAAATGACATAACTACTAAACATGAACAAGTATAAAATGGCATAACTACTAAACATGAACAAGTATAAAATGACACAACTACTAAACATGAGCAAGTATAAAATGACATAACTACTAAGCATGAACAAGTATAAAATGACATAACTACTAAACATGAACAAGTATAAAATGGCACAACTACTAAACATGAACAAGTTTAAATGGCACAAACTACTAAACTGAACAAGTATAAAATGACACGACTACTAAACATGAACAAGTTTAAAATGGCACAACTACTAAACATGAACAAGTATAAAATGGAACAACTACTAAACATGAACAGGTATAAAATGGCACAACTACTAAACATGAACAAGTATAAATTACATAGCTACTAAACATGAACAGGTAAAAATGGCACACTACTAAACATGAACAAGTATAAAATGGACAGAACTACTAAACATGAACAGGTATAAAATGACATAACTATTAAACATGAACAAGTATAAAATGACATAACTACTAAACATGAGCAGTATATAATGACATATCTACTAAACATGAACAAGTATAAAATGACACGACTACTAACATGAATCAGTATAAATATGACATAACTACTAAACATGAACAGGTATAAAATGGACATGACTACTAAACATGAACAGGTATAAAATGACATAACTTACTAAACATGAAACAAGTATAAAATGACACGGACTACTAAACATGAACAAGTATAAAATGACATAACTACTAAACATGAACAGGTATAAAATGACATAACTACTAAACATGAACAAGTATAAAATGGACATAACTACTAGCATGAACAAGTATAAAATGACACAACTACTAAACATGAGCAAGTATAAAATGGCACAACTACTAACCATGAACAAGTATTAAAATGACATAACTACTAAACATGAACAAGTATAAAATGGCACAACTTACTAAAACATGAACAAGTTTAAAATGACACGACTACTAAACATGAACAAGTTTAAAATGGCACGACTACTAAACATGAACAAGTATAAAATGGAACGACTACTAAACATGAAAGGTATAAAATGGCACAACTACTAAACATGAACAAGTATAAAATGGAACAAACTACTAAACATGAACAGGTAAAAATGGCACCACTACTAAACATGAACAAGTATAAATGACACGACTACTAAACATGAACAGGTATAAAATGACATAACTACTAAACATGAACAGGATAAAAATGACATGACTACTAAACATGAACAGGTATAAAATGACATAACTACTAAAACATGAACAAGTATAAAATGACACGACTACTAAACATGAACAAGTATAAAATGACATAACTACTAAACATGAACAGGTATAAAATGGACATAACTACTAAACATGAACAAGTATACAAATGACATAACTACTAAGCATGAACAAGAATTAAAATGACATAACTACTAACCATGAACAAGTATAAATGACATAACTACTAAAAATGAACAAGTGTAAAATGACATAGCTACTAAACATGAACAGGTAAAAATGGCACCACTACTAAACATGAACAAGTATAAAATGACATAACTACTAAACATGAACAGGTATAAAATGACATAACTATTAAACATGAACAAGTATAAAATCACATAACTACTAAACATGAGGCAAGTATATAATGGCAAGACCACTAAACATGAACAAGTATAAAATGACATAACTACTAAACATGAACAGTTATAAAATGACACAACTACTAAACTATGATCAAGTATAAAATGACATAACTACTAACATGAACAGGTATAAAATGACATAACTAGTAAACATGAACAAGTATAAATCACATAACTACTAAACTGAGCAAGTATATAATGACATATCTACTAAGCATGAACAAGTATAAAATGGCAAGACCACTAACATGAACAAGTATAAAATGACATAACTACTAAACATGAAACAGTTATAAATGACACAACTACTAAACATGAGCAAGTATAAATGGCACAACTACTAACCATGAACAAGTATAAAAATGACATAACTACTAAACATGAACAAGTATTAAAATGGCATAACTACTAAACATGAACAAGTATAAAATGACACAACTACTAAACATGAGCAAGTATAAAATGACATAACTACTATACATAAAAAGGTATAAAATAGCATAAACTACTAAACATGAACAAGTATAAAATGACATTAACTACTAAACATGAACAAGTATAAAAATGGCACAACTACTAAACATGAACAAGTATAAAATGGCACCAACTACTAAACATGAACAAGTATAAAATGACATAACTACTAAACATGAACAAGATATAAAATGGCATAACTACTAACATGAGCAAGTATAAATGACATATCTACTAAGCATGAACAAGTATAAAATGGCAAGACCACTAAAACATGAACAAGTATAAAATGACACGACTACTAAACATGAACAGTTATAAAATGACATAACTACTAAACATGAACAAGTATAAAATGACATATCTACTAAACATGAACAAGTGTAAATGACATAGCTACTAAACATGAACAGGTAAAAATGGCACCACTACTAAACATGAACAAGTATAAAATGACATAACTACTAAACATGAACAGGTATAAAATGACAATAACTATTAAACATGAACAAGTATAAAATCACATAACCACTAAACGTGAGCAAGTATATAATGACATATCTACTAAGCATGAACAAGTATAAAATGGCAAGACCACTAAACATGAACATGTAGTAAAATGACATAACTACTAAAACATTAACAGTTATAAAATGACATAACTACTAAACATGAACAGGTATAAAATGGACACAACTACTACACATGAGCAAGTAATAAAATGAGCCACAACTACTAACCATGAACAAGTATAAATGACATAACTACTAAACATGAACAAGTATAAAATGGCACAACTACTAAACATGAACAAGTATAAAATGGAACAACTACTAAACATGAACAGGGTATAAAATGGCACAACTACTAAACATGAACAAGTATAAAATTACATAGCTACTAAACATGAACAGGTAAAAAATGGCACCACTACTAAACATGAACAAGTATAAATGACATAACTACTAAACATGAACAGGTATAAAATGAAATAACTATTAAACATGAACAAGTTTAAAATGACATAACTACTACCCTCTGCCGCCACACATCACATAATGCACCCGAACCCTTTTGCCCCTCTCTCAGGTTGTGGGCCCATGGGAGGGGGGGACCCATGTTTCCTCTTCGGGCTGAGCCCGGCTGGGCTCCATGGGTAAAAGCCTGGCCACCAGGCGCTCACCCATCATGCCCCCCATCCAGGCCTGGTTCCAGAGTGGGGCCCCGGTTACCCGCGTCCGGACGAGGGAACGCCAAGTCCAATGTTTTTTCTCATCATTGGGGTCTTCGGGCTGCACTTTGTCTGGTCCCTCACCTAGGACCAGTCTGCCTTGGGTGACCCTACCAGGGGCATGAAGCCCCAGACAGCATAGCTCCTAGGATCATTGGGGCACTCAAACCCCTCCACCACAATAAGGTGGCAGCCCAAGGAGAGGACCTACTAAACATAAACAGGTATAAAATGGCATAACTAGTAAACATGAACAAGTATATAATGACATACCTACTAAACATGAACAAGTATAAAATGACATAACTACTAAACATGAACAAGTATAAAATGACATAACTACTAAAAATGAACAAGTGTAAAATGACATAGCTACTAAACATGAACAGGTAAAAATGGCACCACTACTAAACATGAACAAGTATAAAATGACATAACTACTAAACATGAACAGGTATAAAATGACATAACTATTAAACATGAACAAGTATAAAATCACATAACTACTAAACATGAGCAAGTATATAATGACATATCTACTAAGCATGAACAAGTATAAAATGGCAAGACCACTAAACATGAACAAGTATAAAATGACATAACTACTAAACATGAACAGTTATAAAATGACACAACTACTAAACATGAGCAAGTATAAAATGGCACAACTACTAACCATGAACAAGTATAAAATGACATAACTACTAAACATGAACAAGTATAAAATGGCATAACTACTAAACATGAACAAGTATAAAATGACACAACTACTAAACATGAGCAAGTATAAAATGACATAACTACTAAGCATGAACAAGTATAAAATGACATAACTACTAAACATGAACAAGTATAAAATGGCACAACTACTAAACATGAACAAGTTTAAATGGCACAACTACTAAACATGAACAAGTATAAAATGACACGACTACTAAACATGAACAAGTTTAAAATGGCACAACTACTAAACATGAACAAGTATAAAATGGAACAACTACTAAACATGAACAGGTATAAAATGGCACAACTACTAAACATGAACAAGTATAAAATTACATAGCTACTAAACATGAACAGGTAAAAATGGCACCACTACTAAACATGAACAAGTATAAAATGACAGAACTACTAAACATGAACAGGTATAAAATGACATAACTATTAAACATGAACAAGTATAAAATGACATAACTACTAAACATGAGCAAGTATATAATGACATATCTACTAAACATGAACAAGTATAAAATGACACGACTACTAAACATGAACAGGTATAAAATGACATAACTACTAAACATGAACAGGTATAAAATGACATGACTACTAAACATGAACAGGTATAAAATGACATAACTACTAAACATGAACAAGTATAAAATGACACGACTACTAAACATGAACAAGTATAAAATGACATAACTACTAAACATGAACAGGTATAAAATGACATAACTACTAAACATGAACAAGTATAAAATGACATAACTACTAAGCATGAACAAGTATAAAATGACACAACTACTAAACATGAGCAAGTATAAAATGGCACAACTACTAACCATGAACAAGTATAAAATGACATAACTACTAAACATGAACAAGTATAAAATGGCACAACTACTAAACATGAACAAGTTTAAAATGACACGACTACTAAACATGAACAAGTTTAAAATGGCACGACTACTAAACATGAACAAGTATAAAATGGAACGACTACTAAACATGAACAGGTATAAAATGGCACAACTACTAAACATGAACAAGTATAAAATGGAACAACTACTAAACATGAACAGGTAAAAATGGCACCACTACTAAACATGAACAAGTATAAAATGACACGACTACTAAACATGAACAGGTATAAAATGACATAACTACTAAACATGAACAGGTATAAAATGACATGACTACTAAACATGAACAGGTATAAAATGACATAACTACTAAACATGAACAAGTATAAAATGACACGACTACTAAACATGAACAAGTATAAAATGACATAACTACTAAACATGAACAGGTATAAAATGACATAACTACTAAACATGAACAAGTATAAAATGACATAACTACTAAGCATGAACAAGAATAAAATGACATAACTACTAACCATGAACAAGTATAAAATGACATAACTACTAAAAATGAACAAGTGTAAAATGACATAGCTACTAAACATGAACAGGTAAAAATGGCACCACTACTAAACATGAACAAGTATAAAATGACATAACTACTAAACATGAACAGGTATAAAATGACATAACTATTAAACATGAACAAGTATAAAATCACATAACTACTAAACATGAGCAAGTATATAATGGCAAGACCACTAAACATGAACAAGTATAAAATGACATAACTACTAAACATGAACAGTTATAAAATGACACAACTACTAAACATGAGCAAGTATAAAATGACATAACTACTAAACATGAACAGGTATAAAATGACATAACTATTAAACATGAACAAGTATAAAATCACATAACTACTAAACATGAGCAAGTATATAATGACATATCTACTAAGCATGAACAAGTATAAAATGGCAAGACCACTAAACATGAACAAGTATAAAATGACATAACTACTAAACATGAACAGTTATAAAATGACACAACTACTAAACATGAGCAAGTATAAAATGGCACAACTACTAACCATGAACAAGTATAAAATGACATAACTACTAAACATGAACAAGTATAAAATGGCATAACTACTAAACATGAACAAGTATAAAATGACACAACTACTAAACATGAGCAAGTATAAAATGACATAACTACTATACATAAAAAGGTATAAAATAGCATAACTACTAAACATGAACAAGTATAAAATGACATAACTACTAAACATGAACAAGTATAAAATGGCACAACTACTAAACATGAACAAGTATAAAATGGCACAACTACTAAACATGAACAAGTATAAAATGACATAACTACTAAACATGAACAAGTATAAAATGGCATAACTACTAAACATGAGCAAGTATATAATGACATATCTACTAAGCATGAACAAGTATAAAATGGCAAGACCACTAAACATGAACAAGTATAAAATGACACGACTACTAAACATGAACAGTTATAAAATGACATAACTACTAAACATGAACAAGTATAAAATGACATATCTACTAAACATGAACAAGTGTAAAATGACATAGCTACTAAACATGAACAGGTAAAAATGGCACCACTACTAAACATGAACAAGTATAAAATGACATAACTACTAAACATGAACAGGTATAAAATGACATAACTATTAAACATGAACAAGTATAAAATCACATAACCACTAAACGTGAGCAAGTATATAATGACATATCTACTAAGCATGAACAAGTATAAAATGGCAAGACCACTAAACATGAACATGTATAAAATGACATAACTACTAAACATTAACAGTTATAAAATGACATAACTACTAAACATGAACAGGTATAAAATGACACAACTACTACACATGAGCAAGTATAAAATGGCACAACTACTAACCATGAACAAGTATAAAATGACATAACTACTAAACATGAACAAGTATAAAATGGCATAACTACTAAACATGAACAAGTATAAAATGGCACAACTACTAAACATGAACAAGTTTAAAATGGCACAACTACTAAACATGAACAAGTATAAAATGGCACAACTACTAAACATGAACAAGTATAAAATGGAACAACTACTAAACATGAACAGGTATAAAATGGCACAACTACTAAACATGAACAAGTATAAAATTACATAGCTACTAAACATGAACAGGTAAAAATGGCACCACTACTAAACATGAACAAGTATAAAATGACATAACTACTAAACATGAACAGGTATAAAATGACATAACTATTAAACATGAACAAGTTTAAAATGACATAACTACTACCCTCTGCCGCCACACATCACATAATGCACCCGAACCCTTTTGCCCCTCTCTCAGGTTGTGGGCCCATGGGAGGGGGGACCCATGTTTCCTCTTCGGGCTGAGCCCGGCTGGGCTCCATGGGTAAAAGCCTGGCCACCAGGCGCTCACCATCATGCCCCCCATCCAGGCCTGGTTCCAGAGTGGGGCCCCGGTTACCCGCGTCCGGACGAGGGAACGCCAAGTCCAATGTTTTTTCTCATCATTGGGGTCTTCGGGCTGCACTTTGTCTGGTCCCTCACCTAGGACCAGTCTGCCTTGGGTGACCCTACCAGGGGCATGAAGCCCCAGACAGCATAGCTCCTAGGATCATTGGGGCACTCAAACCCCTCCACCACGATAAGGTGGCAGCCCAAGGAGAGGACCTACTAAACATAAACAGGTATAAAATGGCATAACTAGTAAACATGAACAAGTATATAATGACATACCTACTAAACATGAACAAGTATAAAATGACATAACTACTAAACATGAACAAGTATAAAATGACATAACTACTAAAAATGAACAAGTGTAAAATGACATAGCTACTAAACATGAACAAGTATAAAATGACACGACTACTAAACATGAACAAGTATAAAACGGCACAACTACTAAGCATGAACAAGTATAAAATGGCACAACTACTAAACATTAACAAGTATAAAATGACATAACTACTAAACATGAACAAGTATAAAATGGCACAACTACTAAGCATGAACAAGTATAAAATGGCATAACTACTAAACATGAGCAAGTATATAATGACATATCTACTAAACATGAACAGGTATAAAATGACATAACTACTAAACATGAACAGTTATAAAATGACATAACTACTAAACATGAACAGGTAGAAAATGACATAACTACTAAACATGAACAGGTAATAAAATGACCATAACTACTAAACATGAGCAATTATAAAATGACATAACTACTAAACATGAACAAGTATAAAATGGCATAACTACTAAACATGAACAAGTATAAAATGGTACAACTACTAAACATGAACAAGTTTAAAATTACATATCTACTATACATAAAAAGGTATAAAATGGCATAACTACTAAACATGAGCAAGTATATAATGACATATCTACTAAACATGAACAAGTATAAAATGACATAGCTACTATACATAAAACAGGTAAAAATGGCACAACTACTAAACATGAACAAGTATAAAATGACACGACTACTAAACATGAACAAGTTTAAAATGACATAACTACTACCCTCTGCCGCCACACATCACATAATGCACCCGAACCCTTTTGCCCCTCTCTCAGGTTGTGGGCCCATGGGAGGGGGGGACCCCATGTTTCCTCTTCGGGCTGAGCCCGGCTGGGCTCCATGGGTAAAAGCCTGGCCACCAGGCGCTCACCATCATGCCCCCCATCCAGGCCTGGTTCCAGAGTGGGGCCCCGGTTACCCGCGTCCGGACGAGGGAACGCCAAGTCCAATGTTTTTTCTCATCATTGGGGTCTTCGGGCTGCGCTTGTCTGGTCCCTCACCTAGGACCAGTCTGCCTTGGGTGACCCTACCAGGGGCATGAAGCCCCAGACAGCATAGCTCCTAGGATCATTGGGGCACTCAAACCCCTCCACCACGATAAGGTGGCAGCCCAAGGAGAGGACCTACTAAACATAAACAGGTATAAAATGGGCATAACTAGTAAACATGAACAAGTATATAATGACATACCTACTAAACATGAACAAGTATAAAATGACATAACTACTAAACATGAACAAGTATAAAATGGCACAACTACTAAACATGAACAAGTATAAAATGGTACAACTACTAAACATGAACAAGTTTAAAATTACATATCTACTATACATAAAAGGTATAAAATAGCATAACTACTAAACATGAACAAGTATAAAATGACATAACTACTAAACATGAACAAGTATAAAATGGCACAACTACTAAACATGAACAAGTATAAAATGGCACAACTACTAAACATGAACAAGTATAAAATGACATAACTACTAAACATGAACAAGTATAAAATGACATAACTACTAAACATGAACAAGTATAAAATGGCACAACTACTAAACATGAACAAGTATAAAATGGCACAACTACTAAACTTGAACAAGTATAAAATTACATATCTAGTATACATAAACAGGTATAAAATGGCATAACTACTAAACATGAGCAAGTATATAATGACATATCTACTAAGCATGAACAAGTATAAAATGGCAAGACCACTAAACATGAACAAGTATAAAATGACACGACTACTAAACATGAACAAGTATAAAATGACACGACTACTAAACATGAACAAGTTTAAAATGACATAACTACTACCCTCTGCCGCCACACATCACATAATGCACCCGAACCCTTTTGCCCCTCTCTCAGGTTGTGGGCCCATGGGAGGGGGGACCCATGTTTCCTCTTCGGGCTGAGCCCGGCTGGGCTCCATGGGTAAAAGCCTGGCCACCAGGCGCTCACCATCATGCCCCCCATCCAGGCCTGGTTCCAGAGTGGGGCCCCGGTTACCCGCGTCCGGACGAGGGAACGCCAAGTCCAATGTTTTTTCTCATCATTGGGGTCTTCGGGCTGCACTTTGTCTGGTCCCTCACCTAGGACCAGTCTGCCTTGGGTGACCCTACCAGGGGCATGAAGCCCCAGACAGCATAGCTCCTAGGATCATTGGGGCACTCAAACCCCTCCACCACGATAAGGTGGCAGCCCAAGGAGAGGACCTACTAAACATAAACAGGTATAAAATGGCATAACTAGTAAACATGAACAAGTATATAATGACATACCTACTAAACATGAACAAGTATAAAATGACATAACTACTAAACATGAACAAGTATAAAATGACATAACTACTAAAAATGAACAAGTGTAAAATGACATAGCTACTAAACATGAACAAGTATAAAATGACACGACTACTAAACATGAACAAGTATAAAACGGCACAACTACTAAGCATGAACAAGTATAAAATGGCACAACTACTAAACATTAACAAGTATAAAATGACATAACTACTAAACATGAACAAGTATAAAATGGCACAACTACTAAGCATGAACAAGTATAAAATGGCATAACTACTAAACATGAGCAAGTATATAATGACATATCTACTAAACATGAACAGGTATAAAATGACATAACTACTAAACATGAACAGTTATAAAATGACATAACTACTAAACATGAACAGGTAGAAAATGACATAACTACTAAACATGAACAGGTATAAAATGACATAACTACTAAACATGAGCAATTATAAAATGACATAACTACTAAACATGAACAAGTATAAAATGGCATAACTACTAAACATGAACAAGTATAAAATGGTACAACTACTAAACATGAACAAGTTTAAAATTACATATCTACTATACATAAAAAGGTATAAAATGGCATAACTACTAAACATGAGCAAGTATATAATGACATATCTACTAAACATGAACAAGTATAAAATGACATAGCTACTATACATAAACAGGTAAAAATGGCACAACTACTAAACATGAACAAGTATAAAATGACACGACTACTAAACATGAACAAGTTTAAAATGACATAACTACTACCCTCTGCCGCCACACATCACATAATGCACCCGAACCCTTTTGCCCCTCTCTCAGGTTGTGGGCCCATGGGAGGGGGGACCCATGTTTCCTCTTCGGGCTGAGCCCGGCTGGGCTCCATGGGTAAAAGCCTGGCCACCAGGCGCTCACCATCATGCCCCCCATCCAGGCCTGGTTCCAGAGTGGGGCCCCGGTTACCCGCGTCCGGACGAGGGAACGCCAAGTCCAATGTTTTTTCTCATCATTGGGGTCTTCGGGCTGCGCTTTGTCTGGTCCCTCACCTAGGACCAGTCTGCCTTGGGTGACCCTACCAGGGGCATGAAGCCCCAGACAGCATAGCTCCTAGGATCATTGGGGCACTCAAACCCCTCCACCACGATAAGGTGGCAGCCCAAGGAGAGGACCTACTAAACATAAACAGGTATAAAATGGCATAACTAGTAAACATGAACAAGTATATAATGACATACCTACTAAACATGAACAAGTATAAAATGACATAACTACTAAACATGAACAAGTATAAAATGGCACAACTACTAAACATGAACAAGTATAAAATGGTACAACTACTAAACATGAACAAGTTTAAAATTACATATCTACTATACATAAAAAGGTATAAAATAGCATAACTACTAAACATGAACAAGTATAAAATGACATAACTACTAAACATGAACAAGTATAAAATGGCACAACTACTAAACATGAACAAGTATAAAATGGCACAACTACTAAACATGAACAAGTATAAAATGACATAACTACTAAACATGAACAAGTATAAAATGACATAACTACTAAACATGAACAAGTATAAAATGGCACAACTACTAAACATGAACAAGTATAAAATGGCACAACTACTAAACTTGAACAAGTATAAAATTACATATCTAGTATACATAAACAGGTATAAAATGGCATAACTACTAAACATGAGCAAGTATATAATGACATATCTACTAAGCATGAACAAGTATAAAATGGCAAGACCACTAAACATGAACAAGTATAAAATGACACGACTACTAAACATGAACAGTTATAAAATGACATAACTACTAAACATGAACAAGTATAAAATGACATATCTACTAAACATGAACAAGTGTAAAATGACATAGCTACTAAACATGAACAGGTAAAAATGGCACCACTACTAAACATGAACAAGTATAAAATGACATAACTACTAAACATGAACAGGTATAAAATGACATAACTATTAAACATGAACAAGTATAAAATCACATAACCACTAAACGTGAGCAAGTATATAATGACATATCTACTAAGCATGAACAAGTATAAAATGGCAAGACCACTAAACATGAACATGTATAAAATGACATAACTACTAAACATTAACAGTTATAAAATGACATAACTACTAAACATGAACAGGTATAAAATGACACAACTACTAAACATGAGCAAGTATAAAATGGCACAACTACTAACCATGAACAAGTATAAAATGACATAACTACTAAACATGAACAAGTATAAAATGGCATAACTACTAAGCATGAACAAGTATAAAATGACACAACTACTAAACATGAGCAAGTATAAAATGACATAACTACTAAGCATGAACAAGTATAAAATGACATAACTACTAAACATGAACAAGTATAAAATGGCACAACTACTAAACATGAACAAGTTTAAAATGGCACAACTACTAAACATGAACAAGTATAAAATGACACGACTACTAAACATGAACAAGTATAAAATGGCACAACTACTAAACATGAACAAGTATAAAATGGAACAACTACTAAACATGAACAGGTATAAAATGGCACAACTACTAAACATGAACAAGTATAAAATTACATAGCTACTAAACATGAACAGGTAAAAATGGCACCACTACTAAACATGAACAAGTATAAAATGACATAACTACTAAACATGAACAGGTATAAAATGAAATAACTATTAAACATGAACAAGTTTAAAATGACATAACTACTACCCTCTGCCGCCACACATCACATAATGCACCCGAACCCTTTTGCCCCTCTCTCAGGTTGTGGGCCCATGGGAGGGGGGACCCATGTTTCCTCTTCGGGCTGAGCCCGGCTGGGCTCCATGGGTAAAAGCCTGGCCACCAGGCGCTCACCATCATGCCCCCCATCCAGGCCTGGTTCCAGAGTGGGGCCCCGGTTACCCGCGTCCGGACGAGGGAACGCCAAGTCCAATGTTTTTTCTCATCATTGGGGTCTTCGGGCTGCACTTTGTCTGGTCCCTCACCTAGGACCAGTCTGCCTTGGGTGACCCTACCAGGGGCATGAAGCCCCAGACAGCATAGCTCCTAGGATCATTGGGGCACTCAAACCCCTCCACCACAATAAGGTGGCAGCCCAAGGAGAGGACCTACTAAACATAAACAGGTATAAAATGGCATAACTAGTAAACATGAACAAGTATATAATGACATACCTACTAAACATGAACAAGTATAAAATGACATAACTACTAAACATGAACAAGTATAAAATGACATAACTACTAAAAATGAACAAGTGTAAAATGACATAGCTACTAAACATGAACAGGTAAAAATGGCACCACTACTAAACATGAACAAGTATAAAATGACATAACTACTAAACATGAACAGGTATAAAATGACATAACTATTAAACATGAACAAGTATAAAATCACATAACTACTAAACATGAGCAAGTATATAATGACATATCTACTAAGCATGAACAAGTATAAAATGGCAAGACCACTAAACATGAACAAGTATAAAATGACATAACTACTCAACATGAACAGTTATAAAATGACACAAACTACTAAACATGAGCAAGTATAAAATGGCACAACTACTAACCATGAACAAGTATAAAATGACATAACTACTAAAACATGAACAAGTATAAAATGGCAATAACTACTAAACATGAACAAGTATAAAATGACACAACTACTAAACATGAGCAAGTATAAAATGACATAACTACTAAGCATGAACAAGTATAAAATGACAGTAACTACTAAACATGAACAAGTATAAAATGGACAACTACTAACATGAACAAGTTTAAATGGCACAACTACTAAACATGAACCAAGTATAAAATGACACGACTACTAAACATGAACAAGTTTAAAATGGCACAACTACTAAAACATGAAACAGTATAAAATGGAACAACTACTAAACATGAACAGGTATAAAATGGCACAACTACTAAACATGAACAAGTATAAAATTACATAGCTACTAAACATGAACAGGTAAAAATGGCACCACTACTAAACATGAACAAGTATAAAATGACAGAACTACTAAACATGAACAGGTATAAAATGACATAACTATTAAACATGAACAAGTATAAAATGACATAACTACTAAACATGAGCAAGTATATAATGACATATCTACTAAACATGAACAAGTATAAAATGACACGACTACTAAACATGAACAGGTATAAAATGACATAACTACTAAACATGAACAGGTATAAAATGACATGACTACTAAACATGAACAGGTATAAAATGACATAACTACTAAACATGAACAAGTATAAAATGACACGACTACTAAACATGAACAAGTATAAAATGACATAACTACTAAACATGAACAGGTATAAAATGACATAACTACTAAACATGAACAAGTATAAAATGACATAACTACTAAGCATGAACAAGTATAAAATGACACAACTACTAAACATGAACAAGTATAAAATGGCACAACTACTAACATGAACAAGTATAAAATGACATAACTACTAAACATGACAAGTATAAAATGGCACAACTACTAAACATGAACAAGTTTAAAATGACACACTACTAAACATGAACAAGTTAAAATGGCACGACTACTAAACATGAACAAGTATAAAATGGACAACTACTAAACATGCAAGTATAAAATGGCACAACTACTAAACATGAACAAGTATAAAATGACATAACTACTAAACATGAACAGTATAAAATGGCACAACTACTAAACATGAACAAGTATAAAATGGACAACTACTAAACATGAACAGGTAAAAATGCACACTACTAAACATGAACAAGTATAAAATGACACGACTACTAAACATGAACAGTATAAAATGACATAACTACTAAACATGAAAGTATAAAATGACATACTACTAAACATGAACAGTATAAAATGACATAACTACTAAACATGAACAAGTATAAAATGACACGACTACTAAACATGAACAAGTATAAAATGACATAACTACTAAACATGAACAGTATAAAATGACATAACTACTAAACATGAACAAGTATAAAATGACATAACTACTAAGCATGAACAAGAATAAAATGACAAACTACTAACATGAACAAGTATAAAATGACAAACTACTAAACATGAACAAGTAAAATGACATACTACTAAACATGAACAGGTAAAAATGGCACACTACTAAACATGAACAAGTATAAAATGACATAACTACTAAACATGAACAGGTATAAAATGACAACTAAACATGAACAAGTATAAAAACATAACTACTAAACATGACAAGTATATAATGCAACACTAAACATGAACAAGTATAAAATGACATAACTACTAAACATGAACAGTATAAAATGACACAACTACTAAACATGAACAAGTATAAAATGACATAACTACTAAACATGAACAGTATAAAATGACAACTACTAAACATGAACAAGTATAAAATCACATAACTACTAAACATGACAAGTATAAATGACATACTACTAAGCATGAACAAGTATAAAATGGCAAACTACTAAACATGAACAAGTATAAAATGACATAACTACTAAACATGAACAGTATAAAATGGCACAACTACTAAACATGAACAAGTATAAAATGGACAACTACTAAACATGAACAAGTATAAAATGACAACTACTAAACATGAACAAGTATAAAATGGCATAACTACTAAACATGAACAAGTATAAAATGACATAACTACTAAACATGACAAGTATAAAATGACTAAACTACTAACATGAACAAGTATAAAATGGAC
>NW_020963011.1:0-23565 GCF_001444195.1 Xiphophorus couchianus
CGTCGAAAATGTCCAAAAATGACATACTATTGTATGGCGTCGAAATGTCCAAAAAAGGACATACTAGTATGACGTCGAAAATGTCCAAAAAATGACATACTATTGTATGGCGTCAAAAATGTCCAAAAAAGGACATACTATTGTATGACGTCGAAAATGTCCAAAAAAATGACATACTATTGTATGACGTCGAAAATGTCCAAAAAATGACATAGACTACTATGACGTCGAAAATGTCCAAAAAATGACATAGTATACTATGACGTCGAAAATGTCCAAAAAATGACATACTATTGTATGACGTCGAAAATGTCCAAAAAATGACATACTATGTATGGCGTCGAAAATGTCCAAAAATGACATATACTATGACGTCGAAAATGTCCAAAAAATTACATAGTATTACTATGACGTCGAAAATGTCCAAAAAATGACATACTATAGTATGGACGTCGAAAATGTCAAAAAATGACATACTATTGTATGACGTCGAAAATGTCCAAAAAAGGACATACTATACTATGACGTCGAAAATGTCCAAAAAATTACATTCTAAACTATGACGTCGAAAATGTCCCAAAAATGACATACTATAGTATGATGTCGAAAATGTCCAAAAAATGACATACTATTGTGTGACGTAGAAAATGTCCAAAAAATGACATACTATTGTATGACGTCGAAAATGTCCAAAAAATGACATACTATTGTATGACGTCGAAAATGTCCAAAAAATGACATACTATTGTATGGCGTCAAAAATGTCCAAAAAAGGACATACTATTGTATGACTTCGAAAATGTCCAAAAAATGACATACTATTGTATGACGTCGAAAATGTCCAAAAAATGACATACTATTGTATGACGTCGAAAATGTCCAAAAAATGACATACTATTGTATGCGTCGAAAATGTCCAAAAAATGACATACTTTGTATGACGTCGAAAATGTCCAAAAAATGACATACTATTGTATGGCGTCGAAAATGTCCAAAAAATGACATACTATTGTATGACGTCGAAAATGTCCAAAAAATGACATACTATTGTATGACGTCGAAAATGTCCAAAAATGACATATATACTATGACGTCGAAAATGTCCAAAAAATGACATACTATATGACGTCGAAAATGTCCAAAAAATGACATATATATGACGTCGAAAATGTCCAAAAAATGACATAATACTATGACGTCGAAAATGTCCAAAAAATGACATACTATTGTATGACGTCGAAAATGTCCAAAAAATGACATACTATTGTATGACTATGACGTCGAAAATGTCCAAAAAATGACATACTATTGTATGACGTCGAAAATGTCCAAAAAATGACATACTATTGTATGACGTCGAAAATGTCCAAAAAATGACATACTATTGTATGACGTCGAAAATGTCCAAAAAATGACATACTATTGTATGGCGTCAAAATGTCCAAAAAAGGACATACTATTGTATGACTTCGAAAATGTCCAAAAAAATGACATACTATTGTATGACGTCGAAAATGTCCAAAAAATGACATACTATTGTATGACGTCGAAAATGTCCAAAAAATGACATACTATTGTATGGCGTCAAAATGTCCAAAAAATGACATACTATTGTATGACGTCGAAAATGTCCAAAAAATGACATACTATTGTATGACGTCGAAAATGTCCAAAAAATGACATAGACTACTATGACGTCGAAAATGTCCAAAAAATGACATAGTATACTATGACGTCGAAAATGTCCAAAAAATGACATACTATTGTATGACGTCGAAAATGTCCAAAAAATGACATACTATTGTATGACGTCGAAAATGTCCAAAAAATGACATACTATTGTATGACGTCGAAAATGTCCAAAAAATGACATACTATTGTATGCGTCAAAAATGTCCAAAAAATGACATACTATTGTATGACGTCGAAAATGTCCAAAAATGACATACTATTGTATGCGTCGAAAATGTCCAAAAAAGGACATACTATTGTATGACGTCGAAAATGTCCAAAAAATGACATACTATTGTATGACGTCAAAAATGTCCAAAAAATGACATACTATTGTATGACGTCGAAAATGTCCAAAAAAATGACATACTATTGTATGACGTCGAAAATGTCCAAAAAATGACATACTATGTATGACGTCGAAAATGTCCAAAAAATGACATACTATTGTATGACGTCGAAAATGTCCAAAAAATGACATACTATTGTATGACGTCGAAAATGTCCAAAAAATGACATACTATTGTATGACGTCGAAAATGTCCAAAAAATGACATAGTATACTATGACGTCGAAAATGTCCAAAAAATACATATATATTGACGTCGAAAATGTCCAAAAAATGACATACTATGTATGACGTCGAAAATGTCCAAAAAATGACATACTATTGTATGACGTCGAAAATGTCCAAAAAAGGACATACTATACTATGACGTCGAAAATGTCCAAAAAATGACATCTACTATTGACGTCGAAAATGTCCAAAAAATGACATACTATTGTATGACGTCGAAAATGTCCAAAAAATGACATACTATTGTGACGTCGAAAATGTCCAAAAAATGACATACTATTGTATGACGTCGAAAATGTCCAAAAAATGACATACTATTGTATGACGTCGAAAATGTCCAAAAAATGACATACTATTGTATGGCGTCGAAAATGTCCAAAAAATGACATACTATTGTATGACGTCGAAAATGTCCAAAAAATGACATACTATTGTATGACGTCGAAAATGTCCAAAAAATGACATACTATTGTATGACGTCGAAAATGTCCAAAAAATGACATACTATTGTATGGCGTCAAAAATGTCCAAAAAATGACATACTATTGTATGACGTCGAAAATGTCCAAAAAATGACATACTATTGTATGACGTCAAAAATGTCCAAAAAATGACATACTATTGTATGACGTCGAAAATGTCCAAAAAATGACATACTATTGTATGCGTCAAAAATGTCCAAAAATGACATATATACTATGACGTCAAAATGTCCAAAAAATGACATATTACTATGACGTCAAAAATGTCCAAAAAAATGACATACTATACTATGACGTCGAAAATGTCCAAAAAATGACATAATACTATGACGTCGAAAATGTCCAAAAAATGACATACTAGTATGACGTCGAAAATGTCCAAAAAAATGACATACTATGTATGACTGACGTCGAAAATGTCCAAAAAATGACATACTATTGTATGACGTCGAAAATGTCCAAAAAATGACATACTTTGTATGACGTCGAAAATGTCCAAAAAATGACATACTATTGTATGACGTCGAAAATGTCCAAAAAAATGACATACTATTGTATGACGTCGAAAATGTCCAAAAAATGACATACTATTGTATGACGTCGAAAATGTCCAAAAAATGACATACTATTGTATGACGTCAAAAATGTCCAAAAAATGACATACTATTGTATGACGTCGAAAATGTCCAAAAAATGACATACTATTGTATGCGTCAAAAATGTCAAAAAATGACATACTATTGTATGCGTAAAAATGTCCAAAAAAACATAGAATACTATGATGTCGAAAATGTCCAAAAAATGACATACTATTGTATGCGTCGAAAATGTCCAAAAAATGACATACTATTGTATGACGTCGAAAATGTCCAAAAAATGACATACTATTGTATGATCGAAAATGTCCAAAAAATGACATACTATGTATGACGTCGAAAATGTCCAAAAAATGACATACTATATGACGTCGAAAATGTCCAAAAAATGACATACTATTGTATGACGTCGAAAATGTCCAAAAAATGACATACTATTGTATGACAGAAAATGTCCAAAAAAATACATAGTATACTATGACGTCGAAAATGTCCAAAAAATGACATACTATTGTATGACGGTCGAAAATGTCCAAAAAATGACATACTATTGTATGACGTCGAAAATGTCCAAAAAATGACATACTATGTATGACGTCGAAAATGTCCAAAAAATGACATACTATTGTATGACGTCGAAAATGTCCAAAAAATGACATACTATTGTATGACGTCGAAAATGTCCAAAAAATGACATACTATTGTATGACGTCGAAAATGTCCAAAAAAAGGACATACTATTGTATGCGTCGAAAATGTCCAAAAAATGACTATATTGTATGTGTCGAAATGTCCAAAAAATGACATACTATTGTATGACGTCGAAAATGTCCAAAAAATGACATACTATTGTGACGTCGAAAATGTCCAAAAAATGACATACTATTGTATGACGTCGAAAATGTCCAAAAAATGACATACTATTGTATGACGTCAAAAATGTCCAAAAAAACATACTATTGTATGACGTCGAAAATGTCCAAAAAATGACATACTATTGTATGACGTCGAAAATGTCCAAAAAATGACATACTACTATGACGTCGAAAATGTCCAAAAAATGACATACTATACTATGACGTCGAAAATGTCCAAAAAATGACATACTATTGTATGACGTCGAAAATGTCCAAAAAATGACATGTATGGACGTCGAAAATGTCCAAAAAATGACATATACTATGACGTCGAAAATGTCCAAAAAAATACATATATATGTGACGTCGAAAATGTCCAAAAAATGACATACTATTGTATGACGTCGAAAATGTCCAAAAAATGACATACTATTGTATGACGTCGAAAATGTCCAAAAAGGACATACATACTATGACGTCGAAAATGTCCAAAAAATGACATTCTATATGACGTCGAAAATGTCCAAAAAATGACATACTAGTATGATGTCGAAAATGTCCAAAAAATGACATACTATTGTGTGACGTGAAAAATGTCCAAAAAATGACATACTATGTATGACGTCGAAAATGTCCAAAAAATGACATACTATTGTATGACGTCGAAAATGTCCAAAAAATGACATACTATTGTATGGCGTCAAAATGTCCAAAAAAGGACATACTATTGTATGACTTCGAAAATGTCCAAAAAAATGACATACTATTGTATGACGTCGAAAATGTCCAAAAAATGACATACTATTGTATACGTCGAAAATGTCCAAAAAATGACATACTATTGTATGGCGTCAAAAATGTCCAAAAAATGACATACTATTGTATGACGTCGAAAATGTCCAAAAAATGACATACTATTGTATGGCGTCAAAAATGTCCAAAAAATGACATACTATTGTATGACGTCGAAAATGTCCAAAAAATGACATACTATTGTATGGCGTCAAAAATTCCAAAAATGACATACTATGTATGACGTCGAAAATGTCCAAAAAAATGACATACTACTATGA
This sequence comes from Xiphophorus couchianus, assembly GCF_001444195.1. Classification (NCBI taxonomy): domain Eukaryota; kingdom Metazoa; phylum Chordata; class Actinopteri; order Cyprinodontiformes; family Poeciliidae; genus Xiphophorus; species Xiphophorus couchianus. The sequence goes on from NW_020963011.1 coordinate 5,317, forward strand.
CGTCAAAATGTCCAAAAATGACATAGTATACTATGACGTCGAAAATGTCCAAAAAATGATAGTATACTATTGTGACGTCGAAAATGTCCAAAAAATGACATACTATGTATGACGTCGAAAATGTCCAAAAAATGACATACTATTGTATGTATGACGTCGAAAATGTCCAAAAAATGACATACTATTGTATGACGTCGAAAATGTCCAAAAAATGACATACTATTGTATGGCGTCAAAAATGATCAAAAAATGACATACTATAGTATGACGTCGAAAATGTCCAAAAAATGACATACTATTGTATGACGTAGAAAATGTCCAAAAAATGACATACTATTGTATGACGTCGAAAATGTCCAAAAAATGACATACTATTGTATGACGTCAAAATGTCCAAAAAATGACATACTATTGTATGGCGTCGAAAATGTCCAAAAAATGACATACTATTGTATGCGTCAAAAATGTCCAAAAAATACATACTACTATGATGTCGAAAATGTCCAAAAAATGACATACTATTGTAGCGTCAAAAATGTCCAAAAAATGACATACTATGTATGACGTCGAAAATGTCCAAAAAATGACATACTATTGTATGACGTCGAAAATGTCCAAAAAATGACATACTATTGTATGACGTCGAAAATGTCCAAAAAATGACATACTATAGTATGACGTCGAAAATGTCCAAAAAAAACATACTATTGTATGACGTCGAAAATGTCCAAAAAATGACATACTATTGTATGACGTCGAAAATGTCCAAAAAAATGACATAGTATACTATGACGTCGAAAATGTCCAAAAAATGACATACTATTGTATGACGTCGAAAATGTCCAAAAAATGACATACTATTGTATGACGTCGAAAATGTCCAAAAAATGACATACTATTTATGACGTCGAAAATGTCCAAAAAAATGACATACTATTGTATGGCGTCAAAATGTCCAAAAAAGGACATACTATTGTATGACGTCGAAAATGTCCAAAAAATGACATACTATTGTATGACGTCGAAAATGTCCAAAAAATGACATACTATTGTATGGCGTCGAAAATGTCCAAAAAATGACATACTATTGTATGACGTCGAAAATGTCCAAAAAATGACATACTATTGTATGACGTCGAAAATGTCCAAAAAATGACATACTATTGTGACGTGTCGAAAATGTCCAAAAAATGACATACTATTGTATGACGTCGAAAATGTCCAAAAAATGACATACTATTGTATGACGTCGAAAATGTCCAAAAAATGACATACTATTGTATGACGTCGAAAATGTCCAAAAAAGGACATACTATTGTATGACGTCGAAAATGTCCAAAAAATGACATACTATTGTATGACGTCGAAAATGTCCAAAAAATGACATACTATTGTATGACGTCGAAAATGTCCAAAAAATGACATACTATTGTATGACGTCGAAAATGTCCAAAAAAATGACATACTATACTATGACGTCGAAAATGTCCAAAAAATGACATACTATAGTATGACGTCGAAAATGTCCAAAAAATGACATACTATTGTATGACGTCGAAAATGTCCAAAAAATGACATACTATTGTATGCGTCGAAAATGTCCAAAAAATGACATACTATTGTATGACGTCAAAATGTCAAAAAATGACATACTATTGTATGACGTCGAAAATGTCCAAAAAATGACATAGTACTATGACGTCGAAAATGTCCAAAAAATACTAGTATACTATGACGTCGAAAATGTCCAAAAAATGACATACTATGTATGACGTCGAAAATGTCCAAAAAATGACATACTATTGTATGACGTCGAAAATGTCCAAAAAAGGACATACTATTATATGACGTCGAAAATGTCCAAAAAATTACATTCTAAACTATGACGTCGAAAATGTCCCAAAAATGACATACTATAGTATGATGTCGAAAATGTCCAAAAAATGACATACTATTGTGTGACGTAGAAAATGTCCAAAAAATGACATACTATTGTATGACGTCGAAAATGTCCAAAATGACATACTATTGTATGACGTCGAATGCCAATACTATTGTATGACGTCGAAAATGTCCAAAAAATGACATACTATTGTATGGCGTCAAAATGTCCAAAAAAGGACATACTATTGTATGACTTCGAAAATGTCCAAAAAAATGACCTACTATTGTATGACGTCGAAAATGTCCAAAAAATGACATACTATTGTATGACGTCGAAAATGTCCAAAAAATGACATACTATTGTATGGCGTCAAAAATGTCCAAAAAATGACATACTTTTGTATGACGTCGAAAATGTCCAAAAAATGACATACTATTGTATGGCGTCAAAAATGTCCAAAAAATGACATACTATTGTATGACGTCGAAAATGTCCAAAAAATGACATACTATTAGTATGGCGTCAAAAATATTCAATAAATGACATAGTATACTATGACGTCAAAAATGTCCGAAAAATGACATAGTATACTATGACGTCAAAAATGTCCGAAAAATGACATAGTATACTATGACGTCGAAAATGTCCAAAAAATGACATAGTATACTATGACGTTGAAAATGTCCAAAAAATGACATACTATGGTATTACGTCGAAAATGTCAAAAAAATGACATACTATTGTATGGCGACTATGACGTCGAAAATTTCCAAAAAATGACATACTATTGTATGACGTCGAAAATGTCCAAAAAATGACATACTTTTGTATGACGTCGAAAATGTCCAAAAAATGACATACTATTGTATGGCGTCGAAAATGTCCAAAAAAAAAGACATACTATTGTATGACGTAGAAAATGTCCAAAACATGACATACTATTGTATGACGTCGAAAATGTCCAAAAAAATGACATACTATTGTATGACGTCAAAAATGTCCAAAAAATGACATACTATTGTATGGCGTCAAAAATGTTCAAAAAATGACATACTATTGTATGGCGTCAAAAATGATCAAAAAATTACATAGAATACTATGATGTCGAAAATGTCCAAAAAATGACATACTATTGTATGGCGTCAAAAATGTCCAAAAAATGACATACTATAGTATGACGTCGAAAATGTCCAAAAAATGACATACTATAGTATGACGTCGAAAATGTCCAAAAAATGACATACTATTGTATGACGTCGAAAATTTCCAAAAAATGACATACTATTGTATGACATAGAAAATGTCCAAAAAAATTACATAGTATACTATGATGTCGAAAATGTCCAAAAAATGACATACTATTGTATGACGTAGAAAATGTCCAAAAAATGACATACTATTGTATGACGTCGAAAATGTCCAAAAAATGACATACTATCGTATGACGTCGAAAATGTCCAAAAAATGACATACTATTGTATGGCGTCAAAAATGTCCAAAAAAGGACATACTATTGTATGACGTCGAAAATGTCCAAAAAATGACATACTATTGTATGACGTCGAAAATGTCCAAAAAAGGACATACTATTGTATGGCGTCAAAAATGTCCAAAAAAGGACATACTATTGTATGACGTCGAAAATGTCCAAAAAAATGACATACTATTGTATGATGTCGAAAATGTCCAAAAAATGACATACTATTGTGTGACGTAGAAAATGTCCAAAAAATGACATACTATTGTATGACGTCGAAAATGTCCAAAAAATGACATACTATTGTATGACGTCGAAAATGTCCAAAAAATGACATACTATTGTATGGCGTCAAAAATGTCCAAAAAGGACATACTATTGTATGACTTCGAAAATGTCCAAAAAAATGAAATACTATTGTATGACGTCGAAAATGTCCAAAAAAGGACATACTATTGTATGGCGTCAAAAATGTCCAAAAAAGGACATACTATTGTATGACGTCGAAAATGTCCAAAAAAATGACATACTATTGTATGACGTCGAAAATGTCCAAAAAATGACATACTATTGTATGACGTCGAAAATGTCCAAAAAATGACATACTATTGTATGACGTCGAAAATGTCCAAAAAATGACATACTATTGTATGACGTCGAAAATGTCCAAAAAATGACATACTATTGTATGGCGTCAAAAATGTCCAAAAAAGGACATACTATTGTATGACGTCGAAAATGTCCAAAAAAATGACATACTATTGTATGACGTCGAAAATGTCCAAAAAATGACATACTATTGTATGACGTCAAAAATGTCCAAAAAATGACATACTATTGTATGGCGTCAAAAATGATCAAAAAATTAAATAGAATACTATGATGTCGAAAATGTCCAAAAAATGACATACTATTGTATGACGTCGAAAATGTCCAAAAAATGACATACTATTGTATGACTTCGAAAATGTCCAAAAAAATGACATACTATAGTATGACGTCGAAAATGTCCAAAAAATGACATACTATAGTATGACGTCGAAAATGTCCAAAAAATGACATACTATAGTATGGACGTCGAAAATGTCAAGAAATGACATACTATTGTATGACGTCGAAAATGTCCAAAAAAGGACATACTATACTATGACGTCGAAAATGTCCAAAAAATTACATTCTAAACTATGACGTCGAAAATGTCCCAAAAATGACATACTATAGTATGACGTCGAAAATGTCCCAATAAATGACATAGTATTACTATGACATCGAAATGTCCAACAAATGACATACTATACTATGATGTCGAAAATGTCCAAAAAAATTACATTCTAAACTATGACGTTGAAAATGTCCCAAAATGACATACTATAGTATGGCGTTTGAAAATGTCCAAAAAAGGACATACTATAGTATGACGTTGAAAATGTCCAAAAAAATGACATACTATTGTATGACGTCGAAAATGTCCAAAAAATGACATACTTTTGTATGACATCGAAAATGTCCAAAAAATGACATACTATTGTATGGCGTCGAAAATGTCCCAAAAAAAATGACATACTATTGTATGACGTCGAAAATGTCCAAAAAATGACATACTATTAGTATGGCGTCAAAAATATTCAAAAAATGACATACAATTGTATGACGTTAAAAATGTCCAAAAAATGACATACTATTGTATGACGTCGAAAATGTCCAAAAAATGACATACTATTAGTATGGCGTCAAAAATATTCAAAAAATGACATAGTATACTATGACGTCAAAAATGTCCGAAAAATGACATAGTATACTATGACGTCGAAAATGTCCAAAAAATGACATAGTATACTATGACGTTGAAAATGTCCAAAAAATGACATACTATGGTATTACGTCGAAAATGTCAAAAAAATGACATACTATTGTATGGCGACTATGACGTCGAAAATTTCCAAAAAATGACATACTATTGTATGACGTCGAAAATGTCCAAAAAATGACATACTTTTGTATGACGTCGAAAATGTCCAAAAAATGACATACTATTGTATGGCGTCGAAAATGTCCAAAAAAAAAAGACATACTATTGTATGACGTCGAAAATGTCCAAAACATGACATACTATTGTATGACGTCGAAAATGTCCAAAAAAGGACATACTATTGTATGACTTCGAAAATGTCCAAAAAAATGACCTACTATTGTATGACGTCGAAAATGTCCAAAAAATGACATACTATTGTATGACGTCGAAAATGTCCAAAAAATGACATACTATTGTATGGCGTCAAAAATGTCCAAAAAAGGACATACTATTGTATGACGTCGAAAATGTCCAAAAAAATGACATACTATTGTATGACGTCGAAAATGTCCAAAAAATGACATACTATTGTATGACGTCGAAAATGTCCAAAAAATGACATACTATTGTATGGCGTCAAAAATGTCCAAAAAAGGACATACTATTGTATGACTTCGAAAATGTCCAAAAAATGACCTACTATTGTATGACGTCGAAAATGTCCAAAAAATGACATACTATTGTATGGCGTCAAAAATGTTCAAAAAATGACATAGTATACTATGACGTCAAAAATGTCCAAAAAATGACATAGTATACTATGACGTCGAAAATTTCCAAAAAATGACATACTATTGTATGACGTCGAAAATGTCCAAAAAATGACATAGAATACTATGAAGTCGAAAATGTCCAAAAAATGACATAGTATACTATGACGTCGAAAATGTCCAAAAAAATGACATACTATAGTATGGACGTCGAAAATGTCAAAAAATGACATACTATTGTATGACGTCGAAAATGTCCAAAAAAGGACATACTATACTATGACGTCGAAAATGTCCAAAAAATTACATTCTAAACTATGACGTCGAAAATGTCCCAAAAATGACATACTATAGTATGACGTCGAAAATGTCCCAAAAAATGACATAGTATACTATGACATCGAAAATGTCCAACAAATGACATACTATACTATGATGTCGAAAATGTCCAAAAAATTACATTCTAAACTATGACGTTGAAAATGTCCCAAAAATGACATACTATAGTATGGCGTTGAAAATGTCCAAAAAAAGGACATACTATAGTATGACGTTGAAAATGTCCAAAAAAATGACATACTATTGTATGACGTCGAAAATGTCCAAAAAATGACATACTTTTGTATGACATCGAAAATGTCCAAAAAATGACATACTATTGTATGGCGTCGAAAATGTCCAAAAAAAAATGACATACTATTGTATGACGTCAAAAATATTCAAAAAATGACATAGTATACTATGACAACAAAAATGTCCGAAAAATGACATAGTATACTATGACGTCGAAAATGTCCAAAAAATGACATAGTATACTATGACGTTGAAAATGTCCAAAAAATGACATACTATGGTATTACGTCGAAAATGTCAAAAAAATGACATACTATTGTATGGCGACTATGACGTCGAAAATTTCCAAAAAATGACATACTATTGTATGACGTCGAAAATGTCCAAAAAATGACATACTTTTGTATGACGTCGAAAATGTCCAAAAAATGACATACTATTGTATGGCGTCGAAAATGTCCAAAAAAAAAAGACATACTATTGTATGACGTCGAAAATGTCCAAAACATGACATACTATTGTATGACGTCGAAAATGTCCAAAAAATGACATACCATTGTATGGCGTCAAACATGTCCAAAAAAGGACATACTATTGTATGACTTCGAAAATGTCCAAAAAAATGACATACTATTGAATGACGTCGAAAATGTCCAAAAAATGACATAGAATACTATGAAGTCGAAAATGTCCAAAAAATGACATAGACTACTATGACGTCGAAAATGTCCAAAAAATGACATAGTATACTATGACGTCGAAAATTTCCAAAAAATGACATACTATTGTATGGCGTCAAAAATGTCCAAAAAATGACATACTATTGTATAGCGTCATAAATGATCAAAAAATGACATACAATTGTATGACGTCGAAAATGTCCAAAAAATGACATAGTACTATGACGTCGAAAATGTCCAAAAAAATGACATAGTATACTATGACGTCGAAAATGTCCAAAAAAATGACATACTATAGTATGGACGTCGAAAATGTCAAAAAATGACATACTATTGTATGACGTCGAAAATGTCCAAAAAAGGACATACTATACTATGACGTCGAAAATGTCCAAAAAATTACATTCTAAACTATGACGTCGAAAATGTCCCAAAAATGACATACTATAGTATGACGTCGAAAATGTCCCAATAAATGACATAGTATACTATGACATCGAAAATGTCCAACAAATGACATACTATACTATGATGTCGAAAATGTCCAAAAAATTACATTCTAAAACTATGACGTTTGAAAATGTCCCAAAAATGACATACTATAGTATGGCGTTGAAATGTCCAAAAAAAAGGACATACTATAGTATGACCTTGAAAATGTCCAAAAAAATGACATACTATTGTATGACGTCGAAAATGTCCAAAAAATGACATACTTTTGTATGACATCGAAAATGTCCAAAAAATGACATACTATTGTATGGCGTCGAAAATGTCCAAAAAAAAATGACATACTATTGTATGACGTCGAAAATGTCCAAAAATGACATACTATTAGTATGGCGTCAAAAATATTCAAAAAATGACATACAATTGTATGACGTCAAAAATGTCCAAAAAATGACATACTATTGTATGACGTCGAAAATGTCCAAAAAATGACATACTATTAGTATGGCGTCAAAAATATTCAAAAAATGACATAGTATACTATGACGTCAAAAATGTCCGAAAAATGACATAGTATACTATGACGTCGAAAATGTCCCAAAAAATGACATAGTATACTATGACGTTGAAAATGTCCAAAAATGACATACTATGGTATTACGTCGAAAATGTCAAAAAAATGACATACTATTGTATGGCGACTATGACGTCGAAAATTTCCAAAAAAATGACATACTATTGTATGACGTCGAAAATGTCCAAAAAATGACATACTTTTGTATGACGTCGAAAATGTCCAAAAAATGACATACTATTGTATGGCGTCGAAAATGTCCAAAAAAAAAAGACATACTATTGTATGACGTCGAAAATGTCCAAAACATGACATACTATTGTATGACGTCGAAAATGTCCAAAAAAGGACATACTATTGTATGACTTCGAAAATGTCCAAAAAAATGACCTACTATTGTATGACGTCGAAAATGTCCAAAAAATGACATTACTATTGTATGACGTCGAAAATGTCCAAAAAATGACATACTATTGTATGGCGTCAAAATGTCCAAAAAAGGACATACTATTGTATGACGTCGAAAATGTCCAAAAAAATGACATACTATTGTATGACGTCGAAAATGTCCAAAAAATGACATACTATTGTATGACGTCGAAAATGTCCAAAAAATGACATACTATTGTATGGCGTCAAAAATGTCCAAAAAAGGACATACTATTGTATGACTTCGAAAATGTCCAAAAAAATGACCTACTATTGTATGACGTCGAAAATGTCCAAAAATGACATACTATTGTATGGCGTCAAAAATGTTCAAAAAATGACATAGTATACTATGACGTCAAAAATGTCCAAAAAATGACATAGTATACTATGACGTCGAAAATTTCCAAAAAATGACATACTATTGTATGACGTCGAAAATGTCCAAAAAATGACATAGAATACTATGAAGTCGAAAATGTCCAAAAAATTACATAGACTACTATGACGTCGAAAATGTCCAAAAATGACATAGTATACTATGACGTCGAAAATTTCCAAAAAATGACATACTATTGTATGACGTCGAAAATGTCCAAAAATGACATACTATTGTATGGCGTCAAAAATGTCCAAAAAATGACATACTATTGTATAGCGTCATAAATGATCAAAAAATGACATACAATTGTATGACGTCGAAAATGTCCAAAAAATGACATAGTACTATGACGTCGAAAAATGTCCAAAAAAATGACATAGTATACTATGACGTCGAAAATGTCCAAAAAAATGACATACTATAGTATGGACGTCGAAAATGTCAAAAAATGAAATACTATTGTATGACGTCGAAAATGTCCAAAAAAGGACATACTATACTATGACGTCGAAAATGTCCAAAAAATTACATTCTAAAACTATGACGTCGAAAATGTCCCAAAAAAATGACATAGTATACTATGACATCGAAAATGTCCAACAAATGACATACTATACTATGATGTCGAAAATGTCCAAAAAATTACATTCTAAACTATGACGTTGAAAATGTCCAACAAATGACATACTATACTATGATGTCGAAAATGTCCAAAAAATTACATTCTAAACTATGACGTTGAAAATGTCTAAAAAATGACATACTATTGTATGACGTAGAAAATGTCCAAAAAATGACAGTATACTATGACGTCGAAAATGTTCAAAAAATGACATACAATTGTATGACGTCAAAAATGTCCAAAAAATGACATAGTATACTATGACGTCAAAAATGTCCCAAAAAATGACATACTATTGTATGACTTTGAAAATGTTCAAAAAATGACATAGAATACTATGACGTCGAAAATGTCCAAAAAATGACAGAATACTATAACGTCGAAAATGTCCAAAAAATGACATACTATATATAGTATGACGTCGAAAATGTCCAAAAAATGACATACTATTGTATGGCGTCAAAAATGATCAAAAAATGACATAGAATACTATGACGTCGAAAATGTCCAAAAAATGACATAGTATGACGTCGAAAATGTCCAAAAAATGACATACTATTGTATGGCGTCAAAAATGTTCAAAAAATGACATAGAATACTATGAAGTCGAAAATGTCCAAAAAATTACATAGACTACTATGACGTCGAAAATGTCCAAAAAATGACATAGTATACTATGACGTCGAAAATTTCCAAAAAATGACATACTATTGTATGACGTCGAAAATGTCCAAAAAATGACATACTATTGTATGGCGTCAAAAATGTCCAAAAAATGACATACTATTGTATAGCGTCATAAATGATCAAAAAATGACATACAATTGTATGACGTCGAAAATGTCCAAAAAATGACATAGTACTATGACGTCGAAAATGTCCAAAAAAATGACATAGTATACTATGACGTCGAAAATGTCCAAAAAAATGACATACTATAGTATGGACGTCGAAAATGTCAAAAAATGAAATACTATTGTATGACGTCGAAAAATGTCCAAAAAAGGACATACTATACTATTGACGTCGAAAATGTCCAAAAAATTACATTCTAAACTATGACGTCGAAAATGTCCCAAAAATGACATAGTATACTATGACATCGAAAATTGTCCAACAAATGACATACTATACTATGATGTCGAAAATGTCCAAAAAATTACATTCTAAACTATGACGTTGAAAATGTCCAACAAATGACATACTATACTATGATGTCGAAAATGTCCAAAAAATTACATTCTAAACTATGACGTTGAAAATGTCTAAAAAATGACATACTATTGTATGACGTAGAAAAATGTCCAAAAAATGACAGTATACTATGACGTCGAAAATGTTCAAAAAAAATGACATACAATTGTATGACGTCAAAAATGTCCAAAAAATGACATAGTATACTATGACGTCAAAAATGTCCCAAAAAATGACATACTATTGTATGACTTTGAAAATGTTCAAAAAATGACATAGAATACTATGACGTCGAAAATGTCCAAAAAATGACAGAATACTATAACGTCGAAAATGTCCAAAAAATGACATACTATATATAGTATGACGTCGAAAATGTCCAAAAAATGACATACTATTGTATGGCGTCGAAAATGTCCAAAAAAAAATGACATACTATTGTATGACGTCGAAAATGTCCAAAAAAATGACATACTATTAGTATGGCGTCAAAAATATTCAAAAAATGACATACAATTGTATGACGTCAAAAATGTCCAAAAAATGACATACTATTGTATGACGTCGAAAATGTCCAAAAAATGACATACTATTAGTATGGCGTCAAAAATATTCAAAAAATGACATAGTATACTATGACGTCAAAAATGTCCGAAAAATGACATAGTATACTATGAACGTCGAAAATGTCCAAAAAAATGACATAGTATACGATGACGTTGAAAATGTCCAAAAAATGACATACTATGGTATTACGTCGAAATGTCAAAAAAATGACATACTATTGTATGGCGACTATGACGTCGAAAATTTCCAAAAAATGACATACTATTGTATGACCGTCGAAAATTGTCCAAAAAATGACATACTTTTGTATGACGTCGAAAATGTCCAAAAAATGACATACTATTGTATGGCGTCGAAAATGTCCAAAAAAAAAAGACATACTATTGTATGACGTCGAAAATGTCCAAAACATGACATACTATTGTATGACGTCGAAAATGTCCAAAAAAGGACATACTATTGTTATGACTTCGAAAATGTCCAAAAAAATGACCTACTATTGTATGACGTCGAAAATGTCCAAAAAATGACATACTATTGTATGACGTCGAAAATGTCCAAAAAATGACATACTATTGTATGGCGTCAAAAATGTCCAAAAAAGGACATACTATTGTATGACGTCGAAAATGTCCAAAAAAATGACATACTATTGTATGACGTCGAAAATGTCCAAAAAATGACATACTATTGTATGACGTCGAAAATGTCCAAAAAATGACATACTATTGTATGGCGTCAAAAATGTCCAAAAAAGGACATACTATTGTATGACTTCGAAAATGTCCAAAAAAATGACCTACTATTGTATGACGTCGAAAATGTCCAAAAAATGACATACTATTGTATGGCGTCAAAAATGTTCAAAAAATGACATAGTATACTATGACGTCAAAAATGTCCAAAAAATGACATAGTATACTATGACGTCGAAAATTTCCAAAAAATGACATACTATTGTATGACGTCGAAAATGTCCAAAAAATGACATAGAATACTATGAAGTCGAAAATGTCCAAAAAATTACATAGACTACTATGACGTCGAAAATGTCCAAAAAATGACATAGTATACTATGACGTCGAAAATTTCCAAAAAATGACATACTATTGTATGACGTCGAAAATGTCCAAAAAATGACATACTATTGTATGGCGTCAAAATGTCCAAAAAATGACATACTATTGTATAGCGTCATAAATGATCAAAAAATGACATACAATTGTATGACGTCGAAAATGTCCAAAAAATGACATAGTACTATGACGTCGAAAATGTCCAAAAAAATGACATAGTATACTATGACGTCGAAAATGTCCAAAAAAATGACATACTATAGTATGGACGTCGAAAATGTCAAAAAATGAAATACTATTGTATGACGTCGAAAATGTCCAAAAAAGGACATACTATACTATGACGTCGAAAATGTCCAAAAAATTACATTCTAAACTATGACGTCGAAAATGTCCCAAAAAATGACATAGTATACTATGACATCGAAAATGTCCAACAAATGACATACTATACTATGATGTCGAAAATGTCCAAAAAATTACATTCTAAACTATGACGTTGAAAATGTCCAACAAATGACATACTATACTATGATGTCGAAAATGTCCAAAAAATTACATTCTAAACTATGACGTTGAAAATGTCTAAAAAATGACATACTATTGTATGACGTAGAAATGTCCAAAAAATGACAGTATACTATGACGTCGAAAATGTTCAAAAAATGACATACAATTGTATGACGTCAAAAATGTCCAAAAAATGACATAGTATACTATGACGTCAAAAATGTCCCAAAAAATGACATACTATTGTATGACTTTGAAAATGTTCAAAAAATGACATAGAATACTATGACGTCGAAAATGTCCAAAAAATGACAGAATACTATAACGTCGAAAATGTCCAAAAAATGACATACTATATATAGTATGACGTCGAAAATGTCCAAAAAATGACATACTATTGTATGGCGTCAAAAATGATCAAAAAATGACATAGAATACTATGACGTCGAAAATGTCCAAAAAATGACATAGTATGACGTCGAAAATGTCCAAAAAATGACATACTATTGTATGGCGTCAAAAATGTTCAAAAAATGACATATTATTGTATGACTTTGAAAATGTCCAAAAAAATGACATAGAATACTATGACGTCGAAAATGTCCAAAAAATGACATAGTATACTATGACGTCGAAAATGTCCAAAAAATGACATACTATAGTATGGCGTCAAAAATGTCCAAAAAATGACATATTATTGTATGACGTCGAAAATGTCCAAAAAATGACATACTATTGTATGGCGTCAAAAATGTTCAAAAAATGACATAGTATACTATGACGTCAAAAATGTCCAAAAAATGACATAGTATACTATGACGTCGAAAATTTCCAAAAAATGACATACTATTGTATGACGTCGAAAATGTCCAAAAAATGACATAGAATACTATGAAGTCGAAAATGTCCAAAAAATTACATAGACTACTATGACGTCGAAAATGTCCAAAAAATGACATAGTATACTATGACGTCGAAAATTTCCAAAAAATGACATACTATTGTATGACGTCGAAAATGTCCAAAAAATGACATACTATTGTATGGCGTCAAAAATGTCCAAAAAATGACATACTATTGTATAGCGTCATAAATGATCAAAAAATGACATACAATTGTATGACGTCGAAAATGTCCAAAAAATGACATAGTACTATGACGTCGAAAATGTCCAAAAAAATGACATAGTATACTATGACGTCGAAAATGTCCAAAAAAATGACATACTATAGTATGGACGTCGAAAATGTCAAAAAATGAAATACTATTGTATGACGTCGAAAATGTCCAAAAAAGGACATACTATACTATGACGTCGAAAATGTCCAAAAAATTACATTCTAAACTATGACGTCGAAAATGTCCCAAAAAATGACATAGTATACTATGACATCGAAAATGTCCAACAAATGACATACTATACTATGATGTCGAAAATGTCCAAAAAATTACATTCTAAACTATGACGTTGAAAATGTCCAACAAATGACATACATACTATGATGTCGAAAATGTCCAAAAAATTACATTCTAAACTATGACGTTGAAAATGTCTAAAAAATGACATACTATTGTATGACGTAGAAAATGTCCAAAAAATGACAGTATACTATGACGTCGAAAATGTTCAAAAAATGACATACAATTGTATGACGTCAAAAATGTCCAAAAAATGACATAGTATACTATGACGTCAAAAATGTCCCAAAAAATGACATACTATTGTATGACTTTGAAAATGTTCAAAAAATGACATAGAATACTATGACGTCGAAAATGTCCAAAAAATGACAGAATACTATAACGTCGAAAATGTCCAAAAAATGACATACTATATATAGTATGACGTCGAAAATGTCCAAAAAATGACATACTATTGTATGGCGTCAAAAATGATCAAAAAATGACATAGAATACTATGACGTCGAAAATGTCCAAAAAATGACATAGTATGACGTCGAAAATGTCCAAAAAATGACATACTATTGTATGGCGTCAAAAATGTTCAAAAAATGACATATTATTGTATGACTTTGAAAATGTCCAAAAAAATGACATAGAATACTATGACGTCGAAAATGTCCAAAAAATGACATAGTATACTATGACGTCGAAAATGTCCAAAAAATGACATACTATAGTATGGCGTCAAAAATGTCCAAAAAATGACATATTATTGTATGACGTCGAAAATGTCCAAAAATGACATAGAATACTATGACGTCGAAAATGTCCAAAAAATGACATAGTATACTATGACGTCGAAAATGTCCAAAAAATGACATAATATTGTATGGCGTCAAAAATGTCCAAAAAATGACATACTATTGTATGACGTCCAAAATTTCCAAAAAATGACATACTATTGTATGACGTCGAAAATGTCCAAAAAAATGACATAGTATACTATGACTTCGAAAATGTCCAAAAAATGACATACTATTGTATGACGTCGAAAATGTCCAAAAATGACAGAATACTATGACGTCGAAAATGTCCAAAAAATGACATACTATAGTATTGCGTCAAAAATGTCCAAAAATGACAGAATACTATGATGTCGAAAATGTCCAAAAAATGACATACTATAGTATGGCGTCAAAAATGTCCAAAAATGACAGAATACTATGACGTCGAAAATGTCCAAAAAATGACAGTATACTATGACGTCGAAAATGTTCAAAAAATGACATACAATTGTATGACGTCAAAAATGTCCAAAAAATGACATAGTATACTATGACGTCAAAAATGTCCCAAAAAATGACATACTATTGTATGACTTTGAAAATGTTTCAAAAAATGACATAGAATACTATGACGTCGAAAATGTCCAAAAAATGACAGAATACTATAACGTCGAAAATGTCCAAAAAATGACATACTATATATAGTATGACGTCGAAAATGTCCAAAAAATGACATACTATTGTATGGCGTCAAAAATGATCAAAAAATGACATAGAATACTATGACGTCGAAAATGTCCAAAAAATGACATAGTATGACGTCGAAAATGTCCAAAAAATGACATACTATTGTATGGCGTCAAAAATGTTCAAAAAATGACATATTATTGTATGACTTTGAAAATGTCCAAAAAAATGACATAGAATACTATGACGTCGAAAATGTCCAAAAAAATGACATAGTATACTATGACTTCGAAAATGTCCAAAAAATGACATACTATTGTATGACGTCGAAAATGTCCAAAAATGACAGAATACTATGACGTCGAAAATGTCCAAAAAATGACATACTATAGTATGGCGTCAAAAATGTCCAAAAATGACAGAATACTATGATGTCGAAAATGTCCAAAAAATGACATACTATAGTATGGCGTCAAAAATGTCCAAAAATGACAGAATACTATGACGTCGAAAATGTCCAAAAAATGACATACTATAGTATGACGTCGGAAATGTCCAAAAAATGACATACTATTGTATGACTTTGAAAATGTCCAAAAAAATGACATACTATTGTATGACGTCGAAAATGTCCAAAAATGACAGAATACTATGACGTCGAAAATGTCCAAAAAATGACATACTATAGTATGGCGTCAAAAATGTCCAAAAAATGACATACTATAGTATGGACGTCAAAAATGTCCAAAAAATGACATAGAATACTATGACGTCGAAAATGTCCAAAAAATGACATACTATAGTATGACGTCGAAAATGTCCAAAAAATGACATACTATTGTATGGCGTCAAAAATGATCAAAAAATGACATAGAATTCTATGATGTCAAAAATGTCCAAAAAATGACATACTATAGTATGACGTCGAAAATTTCCAAAAAATGACATAGTATACTATGACGTCGAAAATGTCCAAAAAATGACATAGTATACTATGACGTCGAAAATTTCCAAAAAATGACATACTATTGTATGACGTCGAAATGTCCAAAAAAACGACATACTATTGTATGACGTAGAAAATGTCCAAAAAAATGACATAGTATACTATGATGTCGAAAATGTCTAAAAAATGACATACTATTGTATGACGTAGAAAATGTCCAAAAAATGACATACTATTGTATGACGTCGAAAATGTCCAAAAAATGACAGTATACTATGACGTCGAAAATGTTCAAAAAATGACATACAATTGTATGACGTCAAAAATGTCCAAAAAATGACATAGTATACTATGACGTCAAAAATGTCCCAAAAAATGACATACTATTGTATGACTTTGAAAATGTTCAAAAAATGACATAGAATACTATGACGTCGAAAATGTCCAAAAAATGACAGAATACCTATAACGTCGAAACTGTTCCAAAAAATGACAATTTACTATATATAGTATGACGTCGAAAATGTCCAAAAAACTGACCCATACTATTGTATGGCGTCAAAACTGATCCAAAAATGACATAGAATCCTTATGACGTCGACAAGTGTCCAAAAAATGACATAGATATGACGTCGAAAATGTCCAAAAAATGACCATACTATTGTTATTGGCAGTCAAAAAATGTTCAAAAATGACATATTATTGTATGACTTTGAAAATGTCCAAACAAATGAGCATAGAATACTATGAGCGTCGGCTAAAATGCCAAAAAATGACCATAGTATTACTATGACGTCGGAAAATGTCCAAAAATGACCAGGAATACTATGATTTGTCGAAAATGTCCAAAAATTGACATACTATAGTATATGACGTCAAAAATGTCTCCAAAGACAGAATACTATGACGTCGAAAATGTTCCAAAATGACTACTAGTAGTTATGACGTCGGAAATGTCCAAAAAATGACATACTATTGTATGACTTTGAAAATGTCCAAAAAAATGACATACTATTGTATGACGTCGAAAATGTCCAAAAATGACAGAATACTATGACGTCGAAAATGTCCAAAAAATGACATACTATAGTATGGCGTCAAAAATGTCCAAAAAATGACATACTATAGTATGGACGTCAAAAATGTCCAAAAAATGACATAGAATACTATGACGTCGAAAATGTCCAAAAAATGACATACTATTGTGACGTCGAAAATGTCCAAAAAATGACATACTATTGTATGGCGTCGAAAATGTCCAAAAAATGACATACTATTGTATGGCGTCAAAAATGATCAAAAAATGACATAGAATACTATGACGTCAAAAATGTCCAAAAAATGACATACTATAGTATGACGTCGAAAATGTCCAAAAAATGACATACTATTGTATGACTTCGAAAATGTCCAAAAAAATGACATACAATTGTATGACGTCAAAAT